>NW_028270155.1:43787120-43939620 GCF_037043375.1 Chiloscyllium plagiosum
ATTCAGAAAATATTTACCAGGATGTTGCTGGGAATGGAAAGTTTAAGTTATAAAGTTAGGCTGGGACATTTTACACTGGAGGTTGAGGAGTTACCTTATAGAGGTTTATAAAATCATGAGGGGCATAGATAAGGTGAATAGCAAGGGTCTTTTCCCTAGGTTGGGACAGTTCAAAACTAGGGGGCATATTTGTAAGGTGAGAGCAGAAAGATTTATAAAAGACAAGAAGGGCAAATCTTTTACACAGAAAGTGGTTCATACATGGAATGAACTGTCAGAAGAAGTGGTGGATGCAGGTGCAGTTACAACAGTTAGGATTATGATGGAGCTACATGAAGGTAACATCTGCCCTTGGCTTGGTCAGTGGATGGCTGGAAGAGAGTACCAGCTGGGGCACTACTAAAAATCTTTGCAACTGGTTGACAGAATATGAACATCATGCTTCACTTTATGAAGCATCACATATTCTGAGAACAACAGCCTGCACTTCCTCATGTATTCTTACATTTGGCCTCCATGACCAATGCCAGTGGCTTCTTGACATAAGAACTTCTAAACACATTAATTTAGAACAGGAGTATGTTATTCAACCCCTCAAGTCTACTCTATCATTCAATAAGATCTTGCCAGATCAGATTGTGGCCTTAACTCCATTTTCCCAATGAGTAATAATAATCTTAGTTTCATTTGGCAGTAAAGAGTCTATCTACCTCCACCTTAAAAATATTCAATGAATCTGCCTCTACATTTATTTAGTGAGATGTTCTGCTTAAACAACATTGATAATAGCACTGCAGCTTGGCTAGGAATGTCCAATAAAGAACATTACAATTAATTGCACACAGAGAGTTAGTGCTCTAGCCAAAGATTGCTCAATTATTTGGTGAGTCTTCCTCAGAAGTTAATGTTAAATGCATTTGGTTCATCACTGACCACAAAATCTGAGCCAACATAAATTTCAAATTTCTTCAACCAGTGTCATACCATCCAAAGAGAACTCCAAAAATTACAAACAGACCTGGATTTGTATATTGTCTTTAATGACCTAAGGATATCCTAAATTGTTGAGACAATTATGGGCAATAAGGTAGCTATATGCACCAGTGCTTGTAGGTCCTCAGCTGCATAATGGCAAAGATGAGGTAGCCCTAAATACCCAAGATACAATTTCCCCTGTATTCATGAGCGTACAGTAATGGGCAAACAAGTGTTCACTCAGTGGCTATTTTTTGACCTGTGTGTGAGTCTTTAGCCCTTTGCATTTGTCCTTCAAATAACTCCACAAAGGCTGGTATCCCATCACCAAGTTACCCTTTATTTACACACGGAGAGTAATGATACTGATCCAGCTCCCCCAGAGCCAGCTGTCAGAATGAACAGAGCCTCTGACACTCCTGTATATGTCTGTCAGCCAGGGCTCCCAGATTGGACCAGATTTACAGCCCCAATCAGGGAACTCATATTCTATGAGGTTTACCTGGCTAACCTCTTCACTATCATTACAGTCCTGAGTTGAATGTGAACTTCAATGTTGCGATCATTGAGTGCATACATGTACCAGGCTATAAACTCGATAGCAAACAGAGCTGGAAGTATTAGAAAACCTTGCTTGGTAACAGGATAGACATCTGATGTGATACCAATCTAAACACATTGGGCATCATAAGGTCTTGAAACAAATAGATAATATTGATCATTTCTATAAAGTTAGGCATTTTTGTATTGGACCTTTTCCTTCATGGTTTATTGTGCCAAAGATCATTACCATGCCAACAAACATGTGCAAAGGTTCTTGTTCTATTCACAGAACTGAACTTGAATCTGACACATCCAGCATGGAAGCTGCATTTTGAGTTGGGGAACCCCGAGTTTAAAATGAGGAATAGTACTTTGAGAATAAACCATGCAATTGAAATGAAATACCATGAAATACCACAGATACACTTGTTTCCTGCTTCTGTAAGATGGAAACCTACAAAATCCATCTTTTTAGAATAGTTTATTAAATTTGGAACTCTCACCACTTTTGAATATAAGAGACCACATCTGACAAACCGCAAAAATAATTAGTACAGGTTTACTATGCTCCTATCTTCCTGGATTGAATACATTTTCCTTTCAGAGGCTTTGCCAGCAATTTTTCCTTGGCTTTGCAGATGTTGGTGAACTGTCTTCTTAAACCACAGCTATCTATATGAGGTGGAGACACCCACAGCATTGTTAGAAGGGGATTCCAGGATATTTCAGGGCTCTGAAATGGAATGGGATCTGGGTATCCTTATGCATGAATTGCAATACTGTATAGAACTAGAGGTCACTGTTTAAAAATAAGATAGAGATGAAGAAAACTTTGTCTCATAAATCTTTGGAATACTCTTCTATTGTTAAGGCGGTAGTAGATAGATACTTAATAGACTGAGTGGGCTGCTCCTATTCCTAATTCTTATGTGCATATATTCATACGCATGTAAGGCAATGCAGTTCCACATGAGATGACATGTACTTTGGAGGGGAACTTGCATGTGGTAGTGTTTCCATGCATCTGATCCCTTGTCCTTCTGAGTGCTAAGGAGGGAAACTTGGTGATTTCCTGCAGTACATCTTGTACGTGCTACACATTTCTACTACTGTACATTGGTAGAGAAATGAGTAAATGCTTAAGGTACTGGATGGACTGCTAATCAAGTAGGATTTTCCAGGATGTTGTTGTGTTTATTTTAAGCTGATTGAGTTATACTCATTGAGGCAAATAATGAATATTCTATCACCTCCGACTTGTGGCTTATAGACAGTCTGCTACAGGAAGTCAGGAGGTGAGTTACTTATAACAGAATTCCCAGCCTTTGACTTGGTCATGTAACCATAGTATTACAATGGATTTTAGAGTTCCGATTCTGGCCAATGGTAACCCCAGGCTGTTGACAGTGATGTCAATAAATGTCAAGGAAAGTTGGTTCGATTCTCTCACACTGGAGATTTTCATTGCCTGGCAACCATTCAATGGCAATACCATGGAAACGCAAATTAAAAACAAACTGTCGCAGAAACTTCAAACTCTGAAAGAAAAACACAGAAGGCACTGGAAACATTCTCCTTTATTTCAAACAAAGAATAAACTGCATTTAGTTTGCAACCCTAAGTTTCAAAAGGATGTTTATTTCAGATGTTATAGACTCTGCTACAAAGCAGAAACAATGTGAATTGTGCTGAAATCAGATTAGTTCAACTGATTTTTCAAAATAAAATGTTATATCTATATAAATATGAAGAATAATTGCACAGTGGTGGCTACATTTATAGGTTACTAAACTCAATAAATTTTCAGAACACACATCTAAGAATGTCGAGCTTGGCTGGGGTCAAAAACGAAGTGCAATGGCTTGAAACACGAGGTCTATTTGTTTACTATGTCAGTAGAGAGAAGGTGATTACTTTTTGCAATATTAAAGCAAATGCAGAATTTTCTAAACATTATGAATTTGGCAATCTAAATTAAATGGAACAATTTTAAAGTGAGTGCACGAACAGAGATGCCAGACGTTGATATACACAAATCTTTGGAAGTGGCAGGACACGTTGAGAAGTTTAATAGAAAAGCAAATAGGATGTTTGGTTCTGAAAAGTTGGATGGAGCAAGAATGATAGGGCAGCTTTAAAAGATATCTCTGCTTAGGCCTCATCGAAAGAATTGTGTTGTATTTTGATCACAACATTTTAGGAAAGATGTTAAGAATTTTACCTCAGGTTGTGGGAGAACTAGAATTAAAAACAGTTAACAGGGACATTACAAAATAGTGAAATTCACTGAACTAAAAGCAGGCTTCAAGAGGTGAATTTTCAGTGCATGATGTGAAATGACACACTACCACTGGAATTGCATCTTGCCACTGGCCTCACTTCTGACAGAGCCACACTGCAGCAGGAACAGGAAAGTCTTAAGGCTCTAATGCGGAAAGATAATGTTGAAATTTCAAATGCAGCCAGTTTCATGCACCCCCATTCCTCTGTTGACTGGAAGATCTAGACCATTGTTGTGGAAACTCCCAAAATGGACAAATTCACATTTTTATTAACATTATACTCCATTTGCCAGATCTTTGCCCACTCACTTGGCCTATCTCTCTCTTTGTAGCTTCTTTATGACCTCTGTGTAACTTACTTTTATACCTCTCTTTGTGCCATCAGCATAATTAGAAACCTTACCTTCCATCCCTTCTTCTATGAAATGACTATAAATTGTAAACAGTTGATGTCCCAACACTGATCCTGTGGTACATGACTTGTTACATCTTGCCAACCTGAAAAAAAAATCAATTTTTGCCTGTGCTTTGTTTCCTGTTAGCCAGCCAATCTTCAATCCATGCCAATGTATTTCCCCTATACCAAGAACATCCATTTTCTGCAATAACCTTTAACCTTTATTAAATGCCTATTGGAAATCTAAGTGCAGTACATACATCGGTTCCGCTTTAACCACAGCACAAGTTACTTCTTCAAAGAACTTCAATAAATTGGTTAAATATGATTTCCCTTTCCCAAAATCAATTGATTATACCTGATTATCTGAAATTTTGCAAAGTGCCCTGCTATAATGTCTTTTATATTAACTTTTAACATTTTAAATATGACAGGGGATTAAAGGAAGTGGCCTGTAATTTATTGTATCTTATCTCGCCCTCTATTTTGGACAAAAAATGTTATATTCACATATCTTATGATTAAATGGAATCTTCCCTGAATCTAGGAAATTTTAAAAATTAGAAACAATGCGTCAACTATCTCCCATCCCACTTCTTTTAAGACCAATTTACTCAACACTAATTTCTTGGTGTTTGGATTTTTCTTTAGTTCCTCCTTCCCTTCCATTTCCAGAATTACACCTGTTTCAGGGATGGTACTTGTATGCTCCATCGTGAAGATTGATGTGAAATACTTGTACAATTCATCTCCTGATTTTCCAGACACTCTTTCTACACAACCAACTCTTTTAAAAAAGATCTATAGAAACTCTTACTGTTTTTATGTTTCTTGCAAACTTTTCCATATACTCTAACTTTTCCTTCCTTGTTAGTCTTTTAGTTATTTTAACTGTTTTTCTATACTCTGTCCAATCATCTGACCTGCCACCCATCTTTGTAAAATTGCATGTTTTTCTTTTAAGTTTAACAAGTTGACTCTCAGAATAGGGTATGAATTGACATGGTGGACAAATAGCACTTAGACAGAATACTTAGAATAACTCAATTTTTATTATGGTTAAAAATATGCAAGGTGCATGAACGATCTGCTCATACTTTCTGAAATCCTAATTACACTTCAAACACCCATAAAAAACACTTGAACTGCTGTTTTACTCAAGATTTGCCAAAGTATGGCTATTTGCTGCAATAAGTCACAAGACATGTGGCTTGAACTTAAATATTACCCATTGCAAGGTAAGGTGAGTTGGTCAGGCTCCCTCATAGCCAAGTTTTTTTTCTTGCCAAGTTCTGGAGTTGGGGCACCTTCCTTTGTACATTGGTTGCTCTTGCAGGTCCACACTATCTTCTCTGAGTCTCTGACTCAGTGCTGTTCCTAGGTGCTCACTGTCTCCTCTGAGTTACTGACTCCTTGGTTATTCCTGCAGGTTATCACTACCAATGTCTCTGATAGTCCTTCTTTCATCCAGGTTATGTAAGCTTTGAGCACGATGCACATGTCCACTTGGTCCATGTTGTAGTGTCTTATTGAGAATCAACCTCATCATCTGTACGTAGGTTTGCTCACTGAGCTGGAAGCTTCGTTTTCTGATGTTTCATCATTATACTAGGTAACATCAGTGAGCCTCCGGATTAGTTTCAAACCTACATCCAGAACCTCAACCTCAGCTACAAATTTTCTCAAGACTCGCTAACTTCATCATCTGGTTGATCAGGTGTCAGTTCATCAAGATTTCTCTCTCTGTCCATTGTTGCTCATAGTACATCTATTACACTTAACCGCATCGATTTTTAATACTTGCGTACAGTAGGATTATTTTCCCATCATGCTTTGTAGATGTTTGAATGTTAGCCATGTGACTACAGATAAATCTTTAACTTGTTCTAATTAACCATGTATACTGAATCCTTCCTTCAATTATGTGTATTCGGAAATATCCTGAAATATTCTGAAATCTCTGTCACTGTACTTCAACTGACCTACTCCTAACCTAATTTACCAGTCACTTTAGCAAGCTAAAGTGTCCTCACAATTATTTGTGTCCTCATAATTGCCCTTTTTAAATTTTACAGTACAAGACTTGGAGACCCCTCCCTCCAACAAACTGAATTCAAATTCAAACATATTCTGATCACCATGACCTAATGACATCCACATGAATTAACCTCCTCTCATGCACAATATAAGATCTATTATAGCCTCCTCTATGGTCAGCGCCAGAAAGTGTTGATCTTAGAAACTAGCCTTATGAATGAATTCCTCTCTTTGGTTACTTTTGCTCATCTGATTTTTCCAGTCTGTATGTACATTAAAATCCACTTTCTGAATAACTCATACACCCACATACAAGAGACTTAGAGTCATAGAGACGTACAGCACGAAAACAGATCCCTCAGTCCAACTCGTCCATGCTGACAAGATATCCTAACCTAATCTAATCCCATCTGCCAACACTTGGCCCATAACCCTCCAAATCCTTCCTATCCATATACCCACACAGATGCCTTTTTAAATGCTGTAATTGTACCAGCCTCCACCACTTCGTCTGGCAGCCCATTTCACACATGCACCACCCTTTGCATGAAAAAGTTGTCCCTTAGGTCCCTTTTAAATCTTTCTATTTTCACCCTAAACCTATGCCCTCTAGGTCTAGACTCCCCCACTCCAGGGTAAAGACCTTGTCAATGTATCCTATCCATGCCCCTTATGATTTTATAAACCTCTATACAGTCAACCTGCAGCCTCTGATGCTCTAGAGAAAACAGCCTCAGCCTATTCAGCCTCTCCCTATAGCTCAAACCCTCCAATCCTGGCAACATTCCTGTAAATCCTTTTTGAACCCTTTCAAGGTTCACAACATCCTTCCGATAAGAAAGAAATCCCAACTCCTATACTCAATGCTCTAACCAATAAAGGAAAGCATACCAAATGCCTTCTTCACTATCCTATCTACCTGCAACTCTACTTTCAAGGAACTATAAACCTGCATTCCATGGTCTCTTTGCTCAGTAACACTCCCCAGGACCTTACCATTACATGTAGAAGTCCTGTTCTGATTTGCTTTTCCAAAATGCATCAGCTCTCATTTATCTAAATTAAACTTCATGTGCCACTCCTCAGCCCATGGACCCATCTGTTCAAGATCCCGTTGTACACGCGCTGTTCACTTTTGGTGTCATCTGCAAACTCACTAACTATACCTCCTATGTTCATACCCAAATCATTTAAATAAATGACTTCTTGGCTTTATCATTTGTCATCTTGACCCAAAACACTTCTGGTTTCCTAAACTGAGGTCATTCCCCTCTATTGTGCCCACCAGACCATGGTGACCTGAAGGGAACATACCGTTAGAAACCTAAACGTGAAGGGAGAGAACGATGTGTTTTGCCTTGACAAAAATGGTGGAAGATGATACACCAAATGCAAAAAGTGGATGGTTGGTAGAAGAGGGAACTGGATCTTTATTTTGTCTTCTGTTCGGTTGAATTGTTTACGCACACAGAACAACTTTGCTGTTAACTCAATTCATTTCCTCAAGGTAAAAAAAAGATGTTGCTATGGGAACTGTCACAGGTCTTAGCCATGTCTGCATTTTCCACGGATATATTTTGCCCCGAGTTATGTTTTGTTGATTGGTCCCAGAAAAGACCATTTAATCTAACTTTATTGGCAAGATTTGAATCTTTTTCAGTGAGGCAGATTGTCAGCACATTATCTTGCTGCATTTTATGACTCACTGGTTGGTTGGTGATATTCGTAAATCTCTCAAAAATTAATGATAGATTTTAAAATATTCTTATCACAGTACCTAACATAGTAAAACCAACTGTCATAAAAATAATTCTCCTGTATTAAATAACTTCAGCCAGAATTAGATGCACATTCATTAGCGTGCATTGGGGTTATACTATCACTACCTTCTATTCACATTCATAAACAAACATGTCCAGCCTTCCTCAAACAACATTTTAATCCAATAACCATGTCACGTTCTCTATGCATTGAACTGGTAACTTTCAAAATTCATGATAACTTTAATATCAAACATTCGTAAAGTTTCTCTGTGATTCCTGAATGCTTGACATCAAACTGTTGCATCTGTGGGTCATTTCTGAGGTGATGAAATGCCCAAGGAAATAAATGCTGAATGTGGAACAATTTGGTGGAGTGAGTGCAAGCTTCCTGGAAGAGGTGAGTTTGGGAATTTTTAAAAATATAAACAGATTTAGGGAGGCAGTTTCAGAAAGTTGGATTGTGATGGCTGAAGGTTGTAACATCAAAGATGGAGTAGTGTATGTGTGTGGGGGTGTTGGAGGTGGGATAATCTGAATCTTACAATTTAGACTGATGAAATTTCAGAATTAGGATGGACAAAGAACATATGGACTTCTTCAACAATTTGAAGATTTTAAATTCCATATGTTGAGAGCTAAGCTCTAAGTGCAGCTTAGCATGGTTAAGGTAATGTGTGAATAGGACAGAGTTTATGTACCAGAATTTTAAACAAGTTATAATTTACAGAGGATGTAGTATATCAAATGAGCATTAGAGTGTTTGCATATAATTTTTATTTTGTACAATAGTATAAAAAGTGTGAATGTGAATGTTAATTCCATTGAGTTTCTTTCATCAGAGCTGTAATTATTCATATTAATTTCTAGTCAAAAGTGACATGGTCCATAAAGGATGGAAATTCTCCAAGGTACAATTTGTAGGCAGAATTTATCTTTCTTCAACAAGCAAAATCAGTATTCCTGACGTCACCAGAGATGTCAGCAGATGCTGCTTATCCCAGTTGTTAAACAAATATGAAGTGGTACAGACAGAACAATTACCTATTTATTTCAGCAACTTAAAAGCATGGCACATTTTACACTATGTTAATTTATTATTCAGGCTAAAAAAAAACTCTCAGCTGGGAGCCTGCTACTAACAGAACCTTTTACACTATTACTTATAATCAGGGTCTATTCACTAAAGCGGGTAAATTCTGTAAAAAGAGTCATTTATTGTTTTCAAAGGGGTGTTTTAGTGCCTTTTCAACGAAATTACCCCTTTCAAAGAAATGAATATTTTATTCTGCTTGATCTCAGACTATTATTTTTGCTATGTTCCATTTTTCTCAGTTCTAATTTTATGCACCAACTTTCCTCAATTGACTGTGATGTTTTATAGATGACAAAATTCTTTTTTAAACAAATATTCCTCATGTGTGAATTATCATAGGCTATTTGAAGGTGATGGAATATCATAAATACAATGTTGTCTGCATCCACATGCACTTAGCAACAACATGCACTTTAAAAACAAAATATTCTTAACATTTAAAATGCAAAATAAAAATTAAAAATACTGCTCAGATTCAGCAGCAAAGACAGCCAATATGTGGAGGGAAAAGTTAAGGAACATAGGAAGAGTGGGAAGGCCATTTAATCCATCAAGCCTGCTCTGCTATTTAATACAATGAGAACTGTTCAACCACTTCAATACATTTTAACAATATCACCCATGCAATCCTTTATGCCTTTGATAATCAAAATCCATCAATCTCTGCTTTAAATATACTCACAAACTGAGTTTCCATAACTTTCTGAGATAGAGAATACCAAAGATTTCAACACACTCTGAGCAAGGAAATTTCTCTTCACCTTTGTCGGAAATAGCATCCTTTTATTTTTAAATAGCGCTACCTGATTCCAGAATCCTCAAATTGGGGAAATGTCTCACCCTGTTAATCCTTTGAACTATGCTGTAGGCTTCAATGAGATCACTTCTCATTCTTCAAAACTCCAGAGAATACAGGTCCAGTTTGTCCAATCACTTTTTATGGGATAGTCCTGCCATCCTGGGAATAAATCTGGTGAATGTTCAATAGGCTCCTTCATGGCAACAATATATTTCCTGATGTAAGGAGTTGAAAACTGCACACTACACTCCAGATGTGTGGTCTAACCAAGCTCTTATACAATTGAAGCAATATGCCACTACTCCTCTACTCAAATCCTCTTCTGATAAAGGCAAACAATCCACCAACCTTACCAATGGCTTGCTGTGCCTGCATATTATCCTTCAGCGACTTATGGACAATGATACCAAGGTCGCTTTAGTACTTTTATGTTTTTAACATAACACCATTTAAGAAATATGTTCTTCCTACCAAAGTGGATAATCTCACATATTCCACATAATATTTTATTTGCCACTTTCTTGCTCAATCGGTAAGCCTGTTCAAATCCTCCTGGAAGCATTTTACATTTTCCTCATGACACACTTTTATATTATCAGCAAATTTGAAAACATTACATTTGATTGCCACCTCTAAATCCTCGATATACATTGGGAATGCTGGGATCCAAGTACAGATCCTTGCAGTATCCCCCAGCTGGAATCCATGTATAGATCCTTGCAGTACCTCCCAACTGGGATCCAAATACAGATCCTTGCAGTACCTCCCAACTGGGATCCAAGTACAGATCCTTGCAGTACCTCCCAACTGGGATCCAAATACAGATCCTTGCAGTACCTCCCAACTGGGATCCAAGTACAGATCCTTGCGCTACCTCCCAACTGGGATCCAAGTACAGATCCTTGCAGTGATTTCCCATTTTCAAATCAATGTGGAATACACCAATCAGATCATTTTTATCCATTTATCATAGATTCTAGCATTTTCTCTACTGTTGCTGTCAGACTGATGGGTCTGTAGTTTGAGCTGGTAAAGGTATGGTGAAACTTCTAGCCATGTTATAACAATGGCAGAAGAACCTCAGAAACCCAAGTCAAGCAGCATCAAAATGGAGCTGGATTTAGTTCTACCTTGTAGTACTTGCTGATGTGCCTGAAAGTCATTGACGATCTGATATGCTATGTGCAGGCCAGTTTGTAGTGACAAGATCATAAATGTGGGTGACTTGGGCTTATTGCTGGCTCACATAGGTGTTGGAGTCCTGGTGTGGAGGACGGCTTCAACATTAGGAAGCTTGCATTAATGACAGCCAGCCCCTGAGTTGGAAATCATTGTGCAGGCTTTGAAAGGAAACTCTGCTGTTTAAATCACCTGCATCTGAACTGGTGTTGTTTCAACACAGAAAGATGTCCCAAAATCCAGAGGGAAGATTCCTGGACCATTGTAGTTGTGTTGAGATGTCACAAGCCAGTCAGTGCATCTTGTTCAGCACTTGAAGATGAAGGAGGTCAAAGTGGATGATTTCTATGCAGCCAAAACTTTTCTCCTTCTTTGCAGGCAGCGTCCTGAGTGTTGTCTTTATTGTGATTTAGATCTGAAACCACATTAAGGGATAGCTCTTCCACACCCCTGTTGTGCACTGCCTCTTCAAAGTTAGGACAAAATACTCTGAGTTATGAATTTCCTACCAAGAGATAAAATCTTCAAGATCAACCCAGTCTCTTCCATGGACTCTCACACAGAGTCAAGGAAGTTACACAGAACCCACCCACTTTCATCACACTGGTGACTGAAGGCACAAGAACCACATGTGAGTTTCACTAAATCACGGAGCCAAGAATAAATTGCATCAAATTCCATTTAAATTATATGTAAGTGGGGAATGAAGCTTTCTTTTATTCTTTCATGGATGTGGGCATTGCAGGGAAAGTCCAGCATTTGCTGTGCATCCCGAATTGCCCTTGAACGAAGTGTCTTGCTTAATTATTGCAGAAGACAGCAAAGGGTCAACCACATATTGTAGATCTAGAATCATACGCAAATCAAGTAAGGATGGCCAATTTTGCTCCATGAAGAGCAAATGGGCTTTATAACAATCAATTGTAGTTTCGAGGCATCATTACAAAGATTATTTCGATATTCTAAAGTTATTAATTAAATCTAATTCCCATCACCTGTTGTCTTTTATTTTAACATGTTCTTCCTCGGGATGTCAGTGGTTAGACCAGCATTTATTGCCCATCCATAATTGCCCTGAAGTGTCAAGCACATTGCTGCAGGTCTGGAGGCATTGCCGCCCACAAGCATTCAATAAGTTTCCTGCCATTAATGGGCTAGCTTTGCCTATTCGTTACCTTCCCACCGCTGACTTAATCACTTACGAGCCGAGATGATATGTCACCGCCTGCTCAATTCTCCATGTTTATCAGTCACCTTACTCAGTTCAGTGGTGGTTTCAGCTGTTCTTTCCAAAGAAGTTTCAAAAGATGATGAGAGCAGCTTGCAGAAATTCACCACCTACATTTTTAAGGACTGGCATGAATCCCACTGAAAATGTTCAAGTGCCAGTGTCTTTTAATTCATTGATGTATTCGTATACATGATACACACAGCATTAGGCACAAATGCAAATGGGTTCAAGAAGCACACAACTCGTGGGAACAGAAAATTGCATTAAAGAGTTTGTGATCAATGAAAGATGACTATCCCAACAAGAGGTCAATTTTCACCCCATTAACCACCCCTTTCCCAAGCTTAAAGCAGGATTAAAACATTGCAGCACAAATAGAGAGAAATCCTAATGAGACAGGAAAGTGCAAGCTTGTAACAAATCAGCCCTGAGTTTGACTTATGATGAAGCCTGAAACCAAAGGCTTTACCTGCAGCAAGTGGCCCTGTAACAATTGGCAAGCCCATTCACACAGGTCATTGTTTCAATATGCCTGCAGCCCACAATTCTGTAGCCATGCTTCAGGGTAAGATGATTGTGTCTGTTGCTGCATTTGACAGCACGATGTTGTTTTATAGCCCAGAATCCTTTACACAACAGCTTTGTTCAGTTTAGCCATCAAGCATCACTAGTTCTTGAGTACCCTGGCACATCTTTTAGAAATTCAAGCGCAACACGTCATGATTGAGGCAAATCTCAAGAATTCTCCAGTGAAATGGTTAGTTAGACAAGCACATATCCGAGAGACAATCATATATCTCAGCAATATAATCATGGATTCTCGCTCCTAGCTTCCTTAGGGACAATCAGCCTTCATTCACCAGCACTACATCTGCCAAAGTGAAGTAATTTCACCTGTGAATGGTTTTGAGGAGAATCTGCCAGTCAGGTTGACTTAAATGCATCTGTTCATAGATCATCATTTCTTCACAATACATCAATCTGGAGGGCTCCCATTGAAAAACTGCAATGGTATTTATAGTGCTGAGTGAAACAATAAATAATCAATGGACACTGTTTGAGCAGGAAAGAAACAAAAGCTGAATCTTATTTTTATTTTAGCTAAGTATGAGCTGTGTTGAGTTTTTTTTTAAAGGGATACCTGCCATGCGGCTGAGCAAGTTTCTTGCTGTGTCCGAACAAACTTGCCACATTAATTACCTACCCATCCCAAGGGCATTCCTAAGGCCGATTCCAGCCCCATTTTACCAAACCATTCCTGGAACAACTCACCACTCAGCAGATATTACAAAATTCACTGGCGTGCCTTGGAGCTACACCACTTTCTCAAGGTTGTTGTGCACCCAGACAAACACTGTCAGTCTGGAGCTTCCCTGCTCCAATCCTGACAGTTGCCCCCAAAACAGCAGACAGAGGGAGATTTGTGCCTGGCCCTGTGGACATGGACCTGAAGGTTTTGGTGGATGAGGTGATACAGAGGCAGGTCTTTCTTGTGTCTCAAAACCATCGTGGAGGCCACAGCACGAGACCATGCCAGTGTGGTCTGAGATTGCCACTCAGGTTAAAGCAGACTCAGCCATCAGGAGGAGTGCCCAGCCGGTAAGAAGAATGTTAATGAACCTCCCACACCAGCAGCTTGAATGCCACCACCTTATCTCTGATATCTCACAGTTGCTTAACATGTCTGCTACTGTATCCATCTCCTACCAAGGCTCATGCCCCACCACGCTTACCATTGCCTGCAACCCCTTCCCTCACTCATTCTCACGCACCCCAACACCTGATACTACTAACACGGCATGGGCAGCATGGTGGCTTGGTGGTTAGCACTGCTGTCTCACAGTGCTAGAGACCTAGGTTGGATTCCAGACTTGGGTGGCTGTCTGTGTGGAGAGGGCAAAATCTCCCTGGGTGCTCCAGTTTCCTCCCACAGCCCAAAGATGTGCAGGTTAGGTGGATTGGCCAATCTAAATTGCCCTGTAGTGTCCAGGAATATACAGGCTAAATGGATTAGTCATGGTAAAATCCGAGGTTGTGAGGATAGGGCAATGTCTGGGTGGGATGCTCTTCTGATGGTCAGTGCAGACTTGATGGGCTGAATGGCCTCTTTCCCCACTGTAAGGATTCTTTGATATTATGACCTTTGTGCTACCTATTCACTTCCTCGAGACAGCTTCCCACCAACACCAAAAACAGCTGTGCCATCCATTTTCATCTCCTGCGTCTTTCTCATTTTGGAAGGAATATAACCCACAGTAGTGCAGAAAGTCACAAGAGACGAGATGAGCTGCACAACAGTTAGCTCCTCACTTTCTTATACAGAGAGGATACTGAGTGCTCTGACTGCGTCCAAGTTCCTGCACTGGGATTAGAGGCTGTCCTTGACTTACTGTGCCATGATCCCTTGACTGAAGGCTAACAATGATGGAAAGCTTCCTTCCTTTGCATCTGCACTAATTAACAAGGCAAGAGAGAAATTATATGAGCCTACCATCTCTGGCTAAGAGGGCAAAATGCAAAAATGGAAGGCAAGGCAGTGCAATGCAGGGCTGTTGTGAGCATCCAGATAGGCTCAGAATGATTGAAAGGGTGAGATGCAGCTGGTCCAGTCTGTGAGCTGGGTGCAAGTCCCTGAGTGCGCAGTATCCTTGCTGCAGCATTGTAGTGATAGTTGCCAATGTTGCCCGAGATATGGCATTGAAGTCAAGAAGTGCACTGTAGGAGGATCAGACATTTAGCATGAGTGTTTTTAGAGGCTGGTACAGGTTGAATGCTAATGTGCATGGACATGGGGTGAATATGCCCAGTGAGGAGCATGCCCTGACATATTGGTGCCTGGTATCCAAAATGGAGAACCTTCAGAACAAACAGTGAGCTAAAATATTCAAGTACCTGCTCTGGTTTCAGTCACATTTTCTCAACGTCTAGCTTGATTATCAAGTTTGGTAAGATAGAAAGATCAATATTCATGACCTGAGTTGAGCCATTAACATGTAAACAAAGGGTTTAAAAGCTTTAATCGCTGTCGGTTAGCAACTCACTGCTGCCTAGCAAGAATCTCACCACATCACTTAGGAAAATCTTAAATGACGGAGCAAGATGCTCCCAATGTCGATTGGGCATCACCTTACTTATCACCTGATTCTGCCACATATGTCATCATAACCCACAATGCTCAGACTCCTATAACATTCTATTTCAAAGTCGAAAGGCCAGGCTTTATACCCCATCCTAATTGCCCAGAGGGCAGTTATGAGTTAACCACATTGGTGTGGGTCTGGAGTCACATGTATTCCAGACCAGGTAAGATCACAGCAAGCCAGGCAGCAGCAAGAGTCAACTTCTCCACCTCCCAGTGCTGCCTGGCTTGCTGTGTTCTTCTAGCCTCCTGCCAGTCTATTTTGGATTCCAGCATCTGCAGCCTTTTTTTTGTTTGAGGCCAGGTAAGGTCCGCAGATTTCCTTCACTAAAGAACATTAGTGAAACAGATGGGTTTTTATGACAATGCAACAGTGGTTACATGGTTACCGTGAGACTAAGATTTTATTCAGTTCAAACTTTGCCAACAGCCATTGTGACATTTGAACCCATGCCCTCAGGAAATTATCCTGAGGTTCCAGATTGCTAGTTGAGTGACATTACCACGATGCCATAGCCGGCCCTCATTGAAGCAATAACAGGACGGAGAATAACAGGACGTAAGGAGGACCACCTGTCTTAGGGGGACCAACATCTCAGAGATTTTGTCCCTTCTACCCGGCTGAGGGTAAATAGTTGCCTTCATGACTGAATTTTCCTGGATGTTTGGCACATTGATACCCAAGAAGCACTACATCATCCAAATCAAACAGTCCAGTTGATTGGCAGCTCATCCGTTATCTTAAGAAAGTTCTCCACAGCTGGGAGTTCAATTCTGAGTGGTTCTTTTTGTGCTATAATTGTAACAACGCCTCTAATTAATTCTGTTCCTTGTGTAATATAACTGTGACCCCAGGGTGTTTATTATGGTTAATGTTGGCATCTGAAACACTTCAGTACAGAAACTAAACCCTGGCAGCTGATATCCAGTTTCAAATTTAACAGCTCAAATCTTATCTGTTTTAACTCACAATCCAAATCTACTTCTGCTTTTTTGCACCAAAGTGTATCAGAGATAAAAACAGAAGTTGCCGGAAAAACTCAGCAGGTCTGGCAGCATCAAAAATTTGAGTGAACGTGACGCTTCCTCAGAACAGCATCCACAGTTCTTTCGATTTTTATTTTATATCATAGATAACTTTTAAATTTATAAGCAGACTTCAAAATATACTAATCTGCACTTGATACATTGCATTTTGCGGCATTTGCGTAAATCTGCAGTTACACATTCCTATTTGTCAGCCATTATCTGATGCTTAAATTCAGCATAAAATAGGCACGTCCTTTGAGATTTGCCATGGAGAAGTTGCAATAGATTTATTCCCTTATTATCCACATGATCATTTCTATTTGCTCTTCAAACACTTGCACAAAATATTCTACTTTGTTTTCAAGTTAGCTGACTGCGCATTTTAACCCTTGACAATCTTCAAAGTACATCGAGTTTTATATATAATGTACATTTTTAGTAGCAATGTTGCATATACTGCAGTGGTACTGAGAATCAAAGTAAAGAGGAGATAGGAAAGTCAAACATTTGGATTTAGCAAGATCATGTTTCACTTCAAAAATGTAATTCCATGAATTAAAGAGTTACTTGGCTCTCAACTAATGTCCTAAACATTCCATTTGATCCTTAATTGTATTATTCATAATGCTTGTGAAATGCGATTACATCATAACCATCTGACATGTTTTGTTTTGTGACACACCCATTAATTTCCTAATTGCAAACAATGCGAACTCAAAACTAGATTTCCTTTTTGGCTGAATGGGGTTGAAGCTCTGCAGAATAAGTTACATTAAATTGATAACATGTTAAGTTTTGCTTGCCTTTTTTATAGCAATGAAGTTATCTTCTACAGGTGTAACATTTCCCAGTCAATTTCTGTACACAGTGGAAAATTGTTCAGCTAAAGTACAGGTTCAGAAAAGAATATTTCACCATTATATACAAGTAAGAGCAAATACTGTTCGAGTTTGACCAAGTTAAATGGGATCAGTTTGGGTTTGTCGTAGATGCGAACTAAGCATCAAGATCGAGCAGTTTTTTCCAGCTTCCTCTGTTAATTCTCACACTCAGCAGTCTGATTGGATCAATAACAGCCTTTCCTGGCACTGGCAATACTGCTTCTGGTGCAAGTGCATGATTTTATTGAAAGACAGAGCAGGCCTGAGGGGTCAGATAGCCTGCTTGTGCTCCTATTTCTCATGTTCACATGTACACGGAGGTCCAGAAACACCATTTCTTAATAACAAGTAACTTTAACATACCTGAAGTGAGCTGATGTTTCTGGTGCAAAACCAGGATAGTTTTGGACTTGGCAACATTAAACAGGGGTTCTGGGGAAGGGTCACAGGGCACAAAACATTAACTCTGATTTCTCTGCATAGATGCTGCCAGACCTGCTGAGTGCTTCCAGCAACTTCTGTTTTTGTTTGTGAATGTTAAGTGAGGGGTGTCTTCACAGAAGGTTTACTGCACAGAAGGAGGCCATTTATCCCATCATGCCCGCACAGTTTAAGTGAGCGTCATTACTCAGTGCCAATCTCTTGCATAATGCCCATACACTTGCACATTACTTTAAAATCAAAATGATCATCTATTGCCCTCATGAGTGGCTCAATTGAATGTGCCTCCACCACACTTCCAGCCAGTACATTCTGTGCCCTAACTACTTGCAGAGTGCAAAGGTTTATCCTCACTTCCTCTTTCATTCGCAGATCACTTTATATCAATGTCTTCTCATTCTTTACCAGCAGCAGCTTCTCCCTACCTAATCTCTATCAGATCTCCTCTTAGCCTTTTCTTATTTCGGGAATTCATTCTTGCAAACAGCTTCTGCACTCTCTTGTGAGCATGTGATTCCCAGAACGGCACACAGTACTCCAACTGAGGTCTAATTAGTGTCCTACACAAGTTCACCATTACCCTGTTACTCTTGTACTCTTATATTCCAATGAAACATACAGCGATCAACACTGGTACACTGATTACGGTATTGACTTCCAGAAGTGATTACTATGCATAGGCCTCAGAATCCTGACAGCGGTAAGAAAATTAAAGGGAATTCTGCTCTCTACCTGTCATAGGAGAAAGTGAGGACTGCAGATGGTGGAGATTAGAGTTGAAAAGTGTGGTGCTGGAAAAGCAGGAGAGTCAACGTTTCAGGCATAAGCCCTTCATCAGGAATGAGAGGTATGCCAAAGGGGATGAGAGATAAATGGGAGGAAGGTGGGGGGAAGGTCTTTGGGAATGCAATAGGTAGACGAAGGTGATAGGTCAGAGAGGAGGGCGGAGTGGATAGGTAGGAAGGAAGATGGATAGGTAGGACAGTTCAAGAGGACGGTGCTGAGTTGGAAGGCTGGATCTGGGATAAGGTGGGGGTGGGGGGAATGAAGAAACTGATGAAATCCACATTAATCCCATGTAGTTGGAGGCCCCAAGGCGGAAGATGAGGCATTCTTCCTCCAGGCATTGGGTGGCTAGAGTTTGGCAGTGGATGAAGCCCAGGACTTCAATGTCCTTGGCAGAGTGAGAGGGGGAGTTCAAGTGTTCGGCCACAGGGTGGTGGAGTTGTTTAGTGCATGTGTTCCAGAGATGTTCTCTGAAAAGTTCTGCAAGTTGGTGTCCTGTCTCCCCAGTGTAGATGAGACCACATCAAGAGCAACGGACACTGTAGATGACAAGTGTGGAAGTACAAGTAAATTTCTGTTGGATGCGGAAGGATCCTTTGGGGCCTTGGATAGAGATGGGTGGGGGGGATGTGTCGGCGCAGCTTCTGCTTACAACCCTTCTCAAAAAAGGCTGCAATGTTTGCAATTTACCAATTTCCTGGCACATCCCTGGGTGTAAGGAGGACTGTGGCCACTCCCCCACAATATCGACTATTATTTCCTTCTGAATCTTTGGATGTACCTCATCTGGGTCCATGCCTTATCAACTTTAAACATTGATAGTCTAACAAACACTTCTGCTGTATCAATTTTGAGCTCTTTTAGTGACCGAGTTCCCTACTCTGTCACAGCTCTCTTTTCTGTAAAGACAGATGTGGTATAGTGGTTAGCACTGGTGCCTCACAGTGCTGGGGACCTGGATTTGATTCCAGCCTTGGGTGACTGTGTGGGTTTGCTCTGGTTTCCTCCCATAGTCCAAAGATATGCAAGTTAGTGGACTGGCTATACTAAATTGCCCTGCAGTGTGCAGGCTATGTGGGTTAGCCACAGTAAAAGCCTATTTCTGCATTTGAGGGATTTTAAAATGCAAAGTATTCATTTTGCACCCCTCCAGGGGTAAGTCCCCTTTTGGTCCATTTTTGACCCTACTGTGTTTTGGTTTATTCAAAATTTAACATTGCATAGTTTTAGAATGAAGAAAAGTTGATCTGTTGTACATGTGCTGCCTGACTGGCTGAGAATTTCCAACATATTCATTTAACTTTCTTTTAGCATTCTGCCGCCTCTCAGTATGTGGAGAGAGACAGGAGCAGGGATCTAGCCTGACTAAACCAAGCCCATCTAAAGTGCATTCCAATTTCCCATGTGCAGTCTGTTATTGAAGGCTAGAGTTGTGGCATCCTTTCAAATGATCCTCTTATCCCATAAATAGCTTGAACTCTAAAAGCAGAGCTACAAAATATTCTCAGCTGCCAAACAGGCAACAAAGCACAATTATAATTTAAACTTCAATTCTTAGCACTTGAAATGTTCTAAAAAGTTTGGATTGTTAGTAATATGTATGCAATACAATGGTAACTACTGGTATTGAATTATAGAGTGCATGGGATTTAAGGGACATGCCCTGAATTCTCGTGCACTGATCTTGTTTACTTGTCCAAACATCCCACGCTACCAAGGCTACCGAGGTGTTTGGATGGATGCCCAGTTCTATAACTTTTAATGAAACACTGCCCTCTTTTGACTCATGAGCTGTAATGCATGGCATGATCAGAAACAGGGATTAATATTCCAAACAGTTTTATTGGAATTATTAAGAATATTAGGGAACTCAATTTTTTTTTCTTTGCACCTGAAACATTATGTTGTGATCTCAACAAGAAAGAATGAAGCCATAAAGCAATGATATTTAATTTTTAACCCCTAGGCCTTTTTTTTCCCCCAAAGAGAAAAGATGGTACTGGGGACTGGTGTAAGATTGCCTCCAACAGGGTGATTTATCTGATGCATTATTGCTTATGTTACCTCCCAAATTTCAATATTGGATATGGATATTGTGATTTTGAAGAATCCAACAGTTATTTATTAAACTAATGAAGATGTACTTAGGCATTTAGGTGTCTGGACAATATTGGGGTATTAGGTGCTGAGGGAGTCAGTTAGCTCAGATGGCTAGTTTGCAGTGCAATTCCTGTAATAGTTGAAGTCACCACGAAGGTCCCATTGTCTTGACCTTGCCCCTTGCCTGAGGTGTAGTGACCCTCAGGTTAAACCACTACCAGTTGTCTCTCTCTAACAGGAAAGTGGGACTATGGTGACTTTTTTTATTAGGTTACAACAGAGGAGCACGTTTGCAGTAGACTGACTTGCTTTAAGTGATCTGGGCAAGATGGAGTATGAACCTTTGTAGCTTCAGGTCATACACTATGGTACGGCAATGACATCATGAGCATGTCTCTTGAAGGTATACTGACATACTGATAATGAGAAACAACACAACTTGCCAATTTCTCCAACAATAAAAAATTCAAAACAGATATTTTTGTTGCGCATAGGCAATAGTGCAATGGTGTGATTTTGGTCAGTCCCAATAGTACACAAGCCTTCAGATGGTTTGTCACTGAATTGCAGCCTGTTGTCAGACATTATCTGGTCTAGGACACTTAATGGCATTGATTTGATGCACATCCATGGCCCTTTTTCAAACTAAAATGATGCCAATTCATGAATTATACAAACAGACTTTACAAGACTGACATTCCAATCAAATAACGCATTGGAGGCTTGACAACTCATCCTCATCTGATGATTGTATACAGATCAAGAGAGAGAAGTGTTGTGCGTCGTTGCACTTGGTTGATAGCACCCAGCAAGTTATTATTCAACATTATTACACAATCAACACCAGAGTCATCTTTGTTACTTTCCTGGGTCTCAAAATGTTTAACGCTGAAGGTTGCTTGGCATGTCATTTACAGTTGCCTCGAGAGCAAAAAGTTGCGCTGGGAATAGTAATCCCTCCTCCCTTAGTATTGCATGAAAATTCAGCATTGCAGAACAAGAATCTTGCTTAATTGCCCGATAATGAATGATCATTGATTTTGTTGCATAGATTATGTGCTTTGCTAGACTGTTTGAGCATGGATAATAGTGCAATGGTGAGATCTCAGTCAGTCCCACTAGTACACAAGCCTTCAGATTGCAATTCGGCAACAAACAGTCTGTTGTCAGACATTATCTGGTCTAGGATACTTAATGGCATTGGTTTGATTCACATCCATGGCCCTTTTTCAAACCAAAATGATCTTCCTAAATGGTTTAATTTATGTAGAGGTGATAACCAACTCTGATAGTTCCTCTGAAAAAGTCATGCTTATGCCCTTCTGACAAACCCATAAGTAAACTCGAGCGGTTGCTGCCTGCACAACATCAGGATAAATAGATATCAATTTAAGTTCATTCTTACCCTGAACTGGTCTTTAGGAACTTTGCAGATTGTTTCAGAATCTCTCTGGCCAACTCTAGAAAGAGCACTTGTGTTAGTAAATCTCCTTTAAGAGCTCTTTTCTCAGGTTCATCTATCACTTGGTCTGAAAAAAATAGAGTGCATATATTCTTTGAATAGCTATAATACACATAGGGCATCACTGCTTGCCCAGTCTATAATGAGGTTTCTACTATCCATAATTCCGTTCAAGAATGTTATACTAGACCACCTTAAGACACGTGTCCTTGACTTTATAATAGCACAAGTTAAAACTGTTTCTTCTTAATAAAAAAGATTTCGAAATCGGTGGCATGAGATATTGTCATTTATGTAACAGCTGTCAGGAATAGAGCAGTCTGACATTGCAACTTCCTCTACCTCAACGTATTAGCTTTATGTTTCAGTTTAAGAAGCACACGATCTTTAAAGTAAAAACATTATAAGCAATCAAAAAACACAAATTCTAAACAAAAGAAAATTAGCTCTATCTGAAGATCTGTTCAGCTATCTGTATTTACAAAAACTGATGTTGCTGAAGGATATGAAATTCTTTCTGTATTTTCTGTTTTCCATAGCTATTGTCCAGTTGTTTTTCCACTAGTTTTCCAAATATCTACAACCAACATATTGAAATCTTTCACTTACAGCCACCACTACTACCATAATGTGAGTTTGCCTCCAAAATGTTTAAATTGATGGAGCAATGCTTGTGCTTACTGCCGTAACATAAGAAACTATATGGATAGCAAGGCATTGAAGATTTCAACAGAAATTTATTCCAGTAACTATTATATACAAATATGACAGTCATCAGTCACTTAAGTGTCAGGGCTAACATCAATTTAGCAGGTCAAAACAGAGAAGCATGACTAAAGTAGTGTGCCATGCCTCAAGTGATGAGAGGCAAGATGGAATATGAGATCTTTATACCCTCTGCTCACATAGTGCTGCACATTAGGAGACATCTCATGATATCATCAAAGACATATTGACAAACATGACAGGGGCTGCATGTAAGAGCAGCCAATTCAAGGCCAGATACCTAAACATGGCTTCCCTGAAGCAGATGTACTGGGCAGGACCACAGCTAGGTTTTGAGACCACTTTTCACCTGCCAGACTCAATTGCAGCCTCTCACCATCCTCCATAATAATTGTCCAACTGCAGGTAAAAAAAGATGTTTGTTACATTAAACCTAAAGAATTTCAAACATTTCATATATAGTGTAAAATTGTTGAGTTTTGTTTTCCTTTTGTTTGTTGTAAACATTAATGTTTTATATTAAAAATACACAGGCAGCAGCTCGTGAAGATGTTGAGTGACTGACCACGATGGTCAACAAATAACTTTGGGATCTGAATTGTTACAGACATATAGCCATTGAGGTGTTACATCATGGAAAGTAGCCCTTCATGTCCACACCAGCCATCATTCATCCATCAGTTCAAATTCTTTTTTTCAGCTCTTAGTCCATGGCCTTGTATGCTATGTTGTTTCAAGTATGATGATTATGATCAGTTGAGATAATAACGATTGAAGTAATAACAAATTAACAGAAGCATCCAAAAATCTTAACACAAGCAGCTGAAAACCCTATCATTATTGCTGCAGATCCAACAGATTATTTGCTTTTACGGGAACTAAGAAAGCAAATATTTTACTGAAAAGGTGGAGAGTTTTATAAAATGCCTTTTGACTTTCAAGTTAATCCTTTAAAATAACACGCTTATCATTTCCAAACTCTGAATAAAGAAATTCTTGAGAGACCAATAGAGTCCTTATTCAACAGGTCAGCCATTGGGAAGACTGAGCCAAGGTAATGGAATGCCTTTACCGATGTTTTCTATTTGAGGTAGTTAAACCACAGACCAAGCATGCAATAGTCTACAAAATTAATTACTAAATTTTAATGGTGAATAATAGCATCAAACAACAAAATATTGCACAGGACTGAAAATATATCAGTAACGAGACTGCAAATCAATCGTAAAGAAAAAGAAACAATTGAAGAGGTGAACTATGATTTTAATCTTGGAATTTATTTAAGAAATTATACCAATAGGGCAGATGAAATATTATCAACTGATTACCTTTGATTTGTCATTTTGACTGTAAAGCTCCTCTAGCAAGGTCTAGGCAGAGATATACCTTGTAATATTCCTGTTGAAGTAGTAGAGTCTCACAATAGGATTAATATAAGCGCAGGACAGATGGAGCATTTTGAAAGAATCATGCTCAGAATGCACGTATCTAACTTCAAGAAACTTAGACTGAGTACAACCAAAATGCATTAGAGTCAGAGCTCTACAAAACAGAGAAAAAAAAAGGCCCCCTGGGTCTGTGCCAGTCAAAAACAACTACCTAACTATTCTAATCCCACATTCCAGCATTTCCAGAATGCGAGTTTGTTCCTGGACGTCACAGTCGAAAGAAAGGACAACGGAGAATACAAACCTGCGTATACAGAAAACCGACAAACACTGACCAAATACTTAACTACACCAGCAGCCATCCCAACACACACAAACAAAGCTGTATCAGAACACTATTCCAACGAGCCACCACACACTGCAGCACAGATGAACTTCGGAAAACCAAGGAGAACCACCTATACAACGTATTCAAGAAGAACGGATACTCAAAAAATACAGTCCGCAGATTCCTCAAGGACAAACCACGACAAGCAGACCAAACACAGCCAGAAACCTTAACCACCTTACCATACATCAAAGAAGTTTCAGAAATGACAGCCAGACTACTGACACCCCTTGGAATCCTAGTAGCACACAAACCCACCAATACTCTCAAACAAAAACTAACAAAAAGACCCAATACAACCCATGGGAAAAAACAGCGTCATCTACAAAATTCCATGCAAGGACTGCCACAAACACTACGTAGGACAAACAGGAAGAAAGTTAGCCACCAGGATACACGAACACCAGCTAGCCACAAAAAGACATGACCTTCTCTCCCTCAAAGCCCTACACACGGATGAAAAAAAACACCATTTCGACTGGGACAACGCATCTATCCTAGGACAGGCTAAGCAAAGACATGCCAGAGAATTCCTAGAGGCCTGGCACTCCAATCACAACGCCATAAACAAACACATAGATCTAGATACCATCCAGAAACCCCTCAGAAAACGAACAGGAAATGACATCACCACAAACCCCAGGAACCCCAACCCCAAACATATAAATAGAAAGCAGGAGACAACAGCTTCGCTTTACTTGGAGGTCGCCACTGATGATGTTACCTAGCTAGGTAATGAAACGTCTGGATATCAAACCTACAGCTCAGCGAGCAAACCTACACCCTAAACCTCAACCTGAGCTACAAACCTTCACAAACCTTGCAATTGCAAATGTACATTTAAGCAGGGTTTCTGCCTCTACTATCTTATCCAAACAATCTTTGTAATGAAAATTCTCCAGCCCAGGCAACATTTAAATCTCCTGGTAACTCTCCTATTCACATTCTACACTTATATGTGGAACCGCAGGAGAGGGGTGAGATGCGAAATGAGTACTTCATGTCAGTGTTTACCATGGAGAAGGATAGAGAGGCTAGAGAACATGGAATAATAAATTTTGATATCTTGAAAAGTGTTCATATTACACAGGTATTGGTGCTGGATGTCTTAAAATGCATTAAGTTGGTTAAATCCCCAGTGTATCTCAGAATATTATGGGAAGTGATTGCTGGGCCCCTTGCTGAGATACTTGCATCATTGAGACTGGAGATTTGTTAACCTGATACCATTATTTAAGAAAGGTGGGAAGGAAAACCCAGGGAACTATAGACAAGTGAGCCTGATGTCAGTGGTAGGTAAATTGTTGGAGGGGATTATAAGGGGTAAGATTTACCTGTATTTGGAAAGGTAAAGACAGATTCGAGATAGGCGAAACTGAATACTGCAGATGCTGGAGATTAGAGTCAAAAGTGTGGTGCTAGAAAAGCACAGCAGGTCAGGCAGCATCCAAGGAGCAAGAAAATTGACATTTCGGGCAAAAGCCCTTCATCCCTTTAGATTAGAGATAGGCAACATGGCTGTATGTATGGGAAATAATGTCACATATACAAAAAAATTCAATTTTGAGTTCATGTGATGAAGAATATTAATGAAGTCAGACCCATGCATGTTGTTTATAAGGACTTCAGCAAGGTGTTTGACAAGGTTCCACATATTAGACTGGTTAGCAAGGTTAGAACACATGGAATACAGGGATAATTAGCCATTTGGATACAAAATTGGTTCAGATGTAGAAGACAGAAGTTGGTGATGGTGGAGGATTGTTTTTCTACTGGAGGTCTGTGACCAGGAGTGGGCTGCAAGGATTAGCAAATCAAAAACTGGTCAGTAAGGGTGCACAGTCAGTATGAAGAGATCTTGATTAAGTTAAAATACTTAAGAAAACAGGCAACCACCTGAGTGGCAGTTATCTATCAATCAACTGAAATCTGTCGCAAAAATAAGGTATTGATTACTGTAGTCGGAAGTTCACCTAGAAAGCAACTTATTGCAGTCAGTGAAGGCACATGGGCAATGTGAGGGAGACATCACCAGAGTCAGACAGACTGGGTGAGTATAATCAGGAAATTTGGTTAAGAAAATGGCAAATTTCCACTTGGTGGTCTGGAATTGTGATTTTTGGAATTTTGTTTGTACTGTCTACACTCTTTTCCAAAGTATACATGTTAAACATTTGACTTCTTCCTTAATCATGAAAGTGTGTTTGGGGTTTATACTTTTCTTATTAAAGTGTGCTACAATAGCTAATTTTACTGATACTGAACAACCTGATACGGTTTGCTTTTGTCAGAAATTATATTCAAAAGGCAAATGAGACTCATCTTGTCAAGTCTCCACCGAGAACATAGAATGTTACAACGCAGTATAGGCTCTTCGGCACAACATTGAGGGCTGATCTGTGGAATTAATCTGATGCCCATCTAACCTACACCATTCCATTATTACCCATATGTAGGCCTAATGCCTATTTAAATGCCCTTAAAGTTGGTGAGTCTACTACTGTTGCAGGCAGGTCGTTCCACACCGCTACTATTCTGAGTAAAGAAACTATCCCTGATATCGGTCCTAAATCTATCACCCCTCAATTTAAAGCTAAATCCCCTCGTGTTAGCCTTCACCATCCGAAGAAAAAGGCTCTCTCTGTCCACCCTATCTAACCCTTTGATTATCTTATACGTCTCAACCTTCTTCTCTCCAACAAAAACAGCCTCAGTTCCCTCAGCCTTTCCTCGTAAGGCCTTCCTTCCATAACAGGCAACAGCCTAGCAAATTTCCTCTGAACCCTTTCCAAAGCTTCCACATCCTTCCTATAACAGTGACCAGAACTGTATGCAATTCTCCAGGTGCGGCCTTACCAGTGTCTTGTACAGCTGAAGCATGACCTCATGGCTCCGAAACTCAATCGCCCTACCAATAAACGCCAACACACCATATGCCTTCTTGACAACCCTATCAACCTGGGTGACAACTTTCACGGATTTATGCACCTGGACACCAAATTCTCTGTTCATCTACACTACGAAGAATTTTACCATTAGCCCACTACTCTGCATTCCTGTTAATTCTTCTGAAGTGAACTACCTGACACTTTTCCACGTTAAACTCTATTTGCCACCTCTCAGCCCAGCTCTGCATCTAATCTATGTCCGTCTGTAAACCACAATATCCTTTGGCACTATCCACAAATCTGCCTACCGCAGTGTCATCTGCAAATTTACTAACCCATCTTTCTTTGCCCACATCCAGATCATTTATAAAAATGACAAATAACAGGGGACCCAAAACAGATCCTTGTGGCACACCACTGGTAACTGAACTCCAGGAATGAACATTCCCCATCAACCACCACCCTCTGTCTTCTTTTAGCTAGCCAACTTCTGATCCATACCATTAAATCACCTTCAATCCCGAAATACCATATTTAGGGCAAAGACCTGCCATGTGGAGCCTTATCAAACACCTTACTGAAGCCCATATACACCACATCAACAGCTTTACCTTCATCCACTTATTTTGTCACCTTCTCAAATAACTCAATAAAGATTAGTTAAGCATGACCTCCCCTTCACACAACCGTGTTGACTATCCCAAATCAAAGCATTCCTTTCCAGATGATTATAAATCCCCGCCCTTATAACCTTTTCCAACAGCTTACCCACAACCGAAGGAAGGTTCACTGGTCTATAATTACCAGGGTAGTCCCGACTTCCCTTCTTAAACAAGGGAACAACATTTGTATCCTCCAGTCTTCTGACATTACTCCTGTCGACAATGATGAAATAAAGATCAAGCCAAAGGCTCTGCAATCTCCTCCCTGGCTTTCCAGAGAATCAGAGGATATAAGTCCCATCCGGCCCAGGGGTCTTATCTATATTCAGATCTTCCAAAATTGCCAAGACCTCCTCTTCGTCAACCTCAATCCCATCCAATCTAGTAGCCCGTATCTTGGTATTCTCACTAACATTGTCCTTTTCCAATGCGAATACTGACGCAAATTATTCAATAAGCGCTTCCCCTACGTCCTCAAATTCCACACACAATTTCCCACTACTGGCCCTAATCTTATTCTAGTCATTCTTTTATTCCTGATATATGTATAGAAGGCCTTAGGGTTTTCCTTGATCCTATCTGCCAACAACTTCTCATGTCCTCTCCTGGCTCTTCTTAGCCCTCTCTTTAGGTCTTTTCTGACTAACTTATAACTCTTAAGCCCCCTAACTGAGCCTTCTTACCTCATCCTCATATAAGCCTTCTTCTTCCTCTTGGCAAGAGCTTCAACCTCTTTAGTAAACAATGGCTCCCTCTCTCAACAACTGCCTCCCTGCCTGATAGGTATATAGTTATCAAGGACCCACAGTAGCTGTTCCTTGATAAGATCCACACGTCAAGTGTGTCTATCCCCTGCAGTTTCCTTCCCCATCCTATGCATCCGAAATCGTGCGTAATCACATCATAATTACCTTTCCCCTAGTTATATCTCTTTCCCTGTGATATATACCTATCCCTGCCTATTGTCGTCACCAACCAAATTGTGGTCACTATCAACAAAGTGCTCACCTACCTCCAAATCTAATACCTGGCCAGATTCATTCCTCAGTACCAAATCCAATACAGCATTGCCCCTTGTTGGCCTGTCCAAATACTGTCAGAAAATTCCCCTGCACACATTGAACAAAAACTGACCCATCTAAACTATTTGAACTTTAGTATTCCCAGTCAATGTTGGAGAAGCTATAGTTCCCCATAACAACTACCCTACTACTCTCGCTCCTATCGAGAATCATCTTTGCTATCCTTTCCTCGATATCTCTGGAACGATTTGAAGGCCTATAGAAAACTCCCAACACAGTGACTTCTCCTTTCCTGTTTCTAACCTCAGCCCAAACTACCACAGTGGATGAGTCCTCAAAAAATTCTCAGTTGCTGTAATATTACCCTTGATTAACAAAGCCACTGCCACTCTTCTCCCCCCCAATCATCATCTCTATTCTTACTGAGACATCTAAATCCTGGAATCTGCAAAGACCATTCCTGTCCCTGCTCTATCCATGTCTCCAAAATGGCCACAACATCGAAATCCCAGGAATCAACCTATGCTGCAAGTTCACCCACCTTATTCCGGACACTCCTGGCATTGAAATACTCACATTTCAAACCAACATCTTGATTGCCCTTGTAAACCTATCCCTGACCTCATTATGGGAGATTGAGGGTACACTGGAACTACAATGCAGGTTCCCACGCCCCTGCTGCATTAGTTTACTCCCGTCACCGAAGAGCATTAGCAAATCCTACCCCCACCCCAGGATATTGGTGCCGATCTGGATCAGATGAAGACCGTCCTGTTTGTAGAGGTCCCACCTTCCCCAGAAAGAGCTCAGACTATCCAAAAATCCAAAACCCTCCATTCTGCACCATCCCTGCAGCCATTTGTTCAACTCCGCTCTCTCCCTGCTCCTTGCTTCACGGGCAACAAACCAGAGATAACACTTTTTTTCTAACTCTAAGCTTCCATCCTAGCTCCCTGAATTTCTGCCCTAGATTCTGATCCCAAGTTCATCCAGGTCCAGTTCCCTAACACTGTTCTCGAGGAGCTGGAGTTGGATGGACTTCCCACAAATGAAGTCAGCAGGGACACAAGAGGTGACCCTTACTGCGCACATATTGCAGGAGGAACATTCAACTGTCCTCACCTCCATTCCCACTATTCTAAATTCCCAAATAGACTGCTGAAAAAATGAAACACGAAAGAAAACACTTGTCACCTTACCAATCAACGCATAGGACTTTTCTTTTGGTTAAAGGAGGATGGGTGGGAGACACTACCTGAATAGTGTTTCGGGTAATGTAACTGCCTCAACATGTAACCTTGTGACCTCTCCGACTGCCTCCAGGAATTGATCAACGCCCAAGCTAAAAGTAAGTAATTCACATCATTTAATCATGTTTCCCGACAGACTCTGCTGCTCCTTGGTGACCTCTCTGACTGTCAGGAACGGATCAACCTATACACATTCTCTAAATGCAGGATCCATGTCTTGACAAGCAAGGGAGGATGAGTGATGTTGCAAATGCCGAACTACCTCATCTACATTTTGAGAAGGGAGCCTATCATCATCTTCTTAAGGGCAACAGATGCTGGTCCCGCCAGTGACACCAAATTCCATGTGTGCTTCATTACTCCATAAATTTAATTTTCTTTCAAAAACAATTAGTTTGATAGAAAGTGAGAAGTTATCTACTTTGCTACGGGGAGATGCTGAAAAAAACTCCTGGATAGGGAACTTACAATTCAGGGGCAGCCAGTACAGAGAGGAGGACAAGAATATTAATTAAAAAGTAGTTCAGAGTTTTAGGAATTCTTTGTGCCAGAACTGTGGATGGACCATTATTAATTACTTAATGTAGAGAGATGTTTTGGATGTGCAAATGGTAGAATGGAGGTAGATCAGCCATTGTTTAGAACACAGAACATAGAAAAGTACAGCACAGAACAGGCCATTTGGCCCACGATGTTGTGCCGAGGTTCAATCCTAATGTAAAATATAATAACTTAACCTACGCATCCCTCAACTCACTGCTATCCATGTGCATGTCCAGCAGTCGCTTAATGGTGAAAGAGGCCCAAAGGTTCAAAAAACCGGTCTCTGCTCCTACTACCTAAATTGTGTATTAGCTATTGGGTCCCTCACATTTGAAGGAAACCTATATGGTGTCACTCCAAGCATTACCAGTCACTTCAGCCATGACAAGCACAGTTTGGCAAATACGGTTTATTCAGTGGGGAAAAGGAACATTTCGGGCTTTTCCTGTACTGACGTCCTATCGTCTTGAGTTATGTGTAAGCCTTCTCTATTCCCCCCACATGTTAACTGCAATGTTTGGCTAACAGGACTAAGGATTGCAAGACTGGGGATTGAGAAATGAAGAATAGATGATGTGGCATTTCCAGGCAAGTGAAAGAAAGCAGGAAATAGAATCCTGTGGTGCTATAGTAAATGCAGTTGTGAGCAGAAAGGGAAAGAACAAAGCTCAATCTCTTTCAAGCACTGGAGCCGTGGTCAAAGTATATAACACTCATGCTTTATTTCTTCCCACTGAAGTAGAACTGCTATACTAATTTCAATGGGAGAGGACAGCCAAACTATGTTTAAAATGGAACCAATTACAGGCAGAAAAAAACTGCAATGAATCAACAGATAATCTTTAGAAAGCAATTTATCAGGTACAGACAAGGTAGATTTCATCAAAATAGAAAGTGAACCAAATCCAGGGATCCATTACTTGTGACAAGAGAGACAGAAAATATAATGAAACAAAACAAAAATTACAATGTCAAATTTTTCAAGCAAGAATGAGGAACAACTGAGAGATATCAAGACGAGGTGTGGAAGAACTTGTTACAGAGATAGCATATAATTTGCTGCCTCAGGGCAATGGAAGCAGAAATGAATAATTTCAAAAGGAAATTCTATGTGCATTCCAGTGAAATGAACTGACATGTCAATGGTAATATAGCATGGCAAATGAGACTGAAGACAAGATTGGATGGCAATACAGAACTAGCATTGTTTTGATGGACTGAATGGCATTCTTCTGCACCCTGAAGTCTTCAGAAGCTTGGAGGGTCATTGAGGGGAATGGAGGTTGGGGTGGTTTAGAAAGGGAAGGGAATGCCATGGATGTTTATTTGCTCAAAATGTACGTCAATGTTTATCACGCCTGAGGTCATTGACCCGAAACATGGAGCTTTTTTTCTCCACTGACAATACGCTACTCGCTTAGTATTTTTCCTAATTATAAAAATTAAGCTACATCCGTATCAGATAAATACCTTTTAAAAGCACAGTTAATTTCTGTCAATCCGCCTATCTGGCAATGAAAGTTAACGAATTACAAATGTACACACTTAAAAAAAAGTTTGAATTGTTGATTTAAAAATATAATTGGAATTTTTCCCAACGGTTTTAGTTTTTAACCTTTGATTCAATATTTATTTCTCTACATTTCTGTATTTGATTTGACATTAAATTCACCTTCTCCAATATAATCCTGCCTTACACTTAATTTTACAATCCTTAAATCTGGTTGCCTGTTACATTCACTCAGGTGCCTTTCGCTTGTCTGTGAAATTAGCAGCTTACATTTTCTGCAATTCGTACCAGAAAGCCAAGTCCAAATATTTTTTTCCCAGCCATTTAATCCCTCCTGCCTCCCACCTACAACCCCTTTATTCTATCTTTCTCAGTCTCTTTGCTGGCCACTCTACATGCTCAGAACTGATTAGATCCCCCAATTTTACCAGGTTTTAACAAGACCATTGACCTGAAGTTCTGTACCTCTGTCCACTGATGCTGACTTAATTGACATTTCCAACATTTTCCATTTTACTTTGTAAATATATGGCTTGGTGCGAGGCATTCGAAAGCCTTTGAATGTGTATCTGTTTCATGCGCGAGGAGGTCACGTGGTGCTCTGTTTCGTGGGCAGGAGGTCACAGGGGTCGGACATCTGGGAACGCGAGAAGGCGGAGAATGGAGTCAGGTCAACAGCTAATCAGAAGACAATCCCACCTCAGTGATTGCATGACGTTTTGTATTGTATAAAAGACTGGGTCAGGGACAGGAATAGGTCGGACTTTGTGAACTGACACACTGTTGTTTGTCAGGGACGGAAAGGTCTAGACCCAGAGCTCTGTATACTTTGTCCACTTACTGTTAAAATAAACTAAGAGTTTGAGACCGAATATCTTCTCCTATTGCTTCATTTAAAGAACACGCAGGTCTCGGCTCACACATACAACAAAGTAAGCTGGTAGATTGAGCCAAAGTCATACACTTCACATTTTCAGCAACTGTTGTACCTTATTTTTAGCAATAACTCCTCTAATCAGAAGGGAGGCAGAAGACAAAATTTTAGGTGTAACATGTTATGGGGAAGGTGTTAGCAGTGATCATTAATTAGGTTATAGCTGTGCACTTAGTAAAACTCAAAGCAATCGTTGTGAAAGGAGATTTATGTTTAACCTATTTACTGGAGTTCGCTAAAAGAGAAACTTGCATCACGGATAGGAGGGGGGGAAGCTGTAAATGAACTCTACTTGGATTTCCAGAAAACATTTAAACATTTGATAAGGTACTATATAAAAGGTCACTGTGCAAAGCAGCAGCTCATGCTGTAGTGAGTAGCATATTAACAGTTAGATGATTCGTTAACCAGCAGAAAACAGAACATGAACAAACGGGTCCTTCTTGGATTGACATTGTGTGATGAATGGAGTCTAGAAAGGGGTCTGTGGTGGGGCTGCACATTTGTACAATTTGTATCAATGACTTAGATAAGGAAAAGAAAGGCATGAAAGCTAAATTTGCAGACGACACAGATAGGCAAGTATGTTGCAGAGAGAACACAAAGACGGATATAGATAGGTTGACTGAGCAAACGTTTAAGAGATGGAACATAATCTTGAGAAATATGAAGTTGCTCACTTTGGCAGGAATAAATAAGTTAATATTTAACCAGAGAATGACTGCACAATTCAGAGGGGTAGAGAGATCTAGGTGGTCCAGTGAACAAGTCTTAAAAATAAGTCAACAGGTTCAACAATTAAGGCAGCTAATGTAATGCTATCTTTCACTGTGATATGGTCTTCACAAGCTGAACAGGACAAGAGCTCTCTTCATGTTAAGTGCACAACTACGAGGTACTGTTTAAAAATTAGGAGCTGTTCTTTTAGGAAAGGTGTAAATAGTTGCCCCCAAATGAGCACTTTGAATGTAATACCTTATCACCTGGAAGAAGCCATGACACAATCTCCAGTTTCCAAAAGTCAAATCCACACAGAGATTGGCAGCAACAAGAAACTTTGTCAGTGCATCCACATTAAATACTTACTTGTCCTGAAGGCCCAGGTTGCCTTATTTATGGTCCTGTTTAAAAAGTTTTCAAGAGCAAGTATTGCAATCCCAGAAATAAGCAAAGTATCATGCATTTTATTTATAACTTCTTGCACAGCCTAAATCCAACTGCCACCATTACTGAAAGAACAACTTGAAGTCTGTGGGTGGAAAAAAAAAGTGAAGTTTATTCAGCTTACTTCAACTTTCTGTTGAAATCAAGCAGCAAGTGAAATTTCTGGGTTTTAAAATTAAATGCAGATGCAGAAAATGCTATAAAAAGTATACTTGGTTGCACAGCTAAAAGGCATGCTTGTATAGTTTTTGATTGGAACTTTTAACGTTGAAAACTGATTAATCAGTGACTTTAGTTGTGAGAAATTGGCATGTTAGAAAGAATAGGAAAAGTAATACAATTTAGACATTTCTGTAACAACAAAACTAAATAGTCTTGAATAAAGTTTGCATCACAGAAAAGTAAAAGAGGTTCCTAATTAGTAGACCGAAAGTGAACTCAGGGCATGTTTCATATAACTGTGTCCATATGCTAATTAATCAAAAGCTGATCAGAGTTTTACCAACATGATTCTACATTTCCCCATATGAGGGAACCTTCTTTCCAAATATACTGTCACGATCCCACAGGATTGTGCACTTCAATCAAGTCCACACCTTACTCTTCTAAACTCTAGTGGATAAAGCCTAGCCTGGCAAACCTTTCTTCAGAAATTCAGGCACTAGTTCAGTAAACTTTCTCAAACTGCCTCCAGCACATTTACATCCTTCTTTAAATAAGATGGCCAATAGTCTACATAGTGTTCCAGATGTGGTCTCACAGCGCCCTGAATACCTAAACCAGGCCTTAGTGACAAATTCACATTTTATTAGCATTCCTAACTACATGCTCTACCTGCCTATTGATGTCTTGTGATTCATGCACAAGGACACCCAGATCTCTCTGCAACTCGGAGTTCATGTCTATATGACAATCATCCAAGTTATGGCATCAATGGTAAAGTCCAAAGCTTCAAATTACAAAGTAACTACCATTTATTTTTAAATACTGCATGTTGCTGTATTAATTTGATCAGTTATCATCTTTGTAATTGCACATATACTTTAAAAGGAGGTAATTAGCTGCGTACAAAGCACCATACGTCAAATCCTTGAGGTCCATCAATTTCAACTTCTCCCAATTATTATTTGACGATGAGAAGCAACAATAAAAACACCTCAAAAAGTATCAGAAAATCATGCTTCTTCGCCACACAGCATAGGATCAGGTAATCTACATAATTGAATGTTGCTGAAAAAAAATATTCTGCTGAAGCTTCTCATCTTGTACTCAACAGATAATTTGTAAGAATACCAATAATTGAAAAAAAATTATACAGAATGAGAAGAGTGTTGATTGGTTAGCAATTTGATTGATTCATTGAGGCATTGGCATAGAGAGTGCAGCAGCTAACTTTAGTGGTACAGTACAAATGCTTATTCCCTTTTATTGAAATCTTGTGAACTGTCTTGGTAAATTCAAGACTAAAAGCTTTGAATGGTCTTTCTCAGCAATACTCAAGTTCTGTACTACCAAATGACCAGTCTTTTACATAACTGTGGTTGATGAGAGTTGGCATACAGGTCTTAACCCTTAAAGAATCGGGACACAGCACTTTTGGAAACTGGAAATTTGAGACTTCCTTCAGTTGAATTCAGTAAAGTGCTGAAGAGTTAAAACTGTCAGATAGTGGTTTTCAGGGAACATCCAGCAATCCAGCTAACATACACAACAGGAAGTACTATATCTTACTCAAAGTGACTGAGTTGACTTTGCCCATTAAGGATACAAATTAAACTTAATGAATTATAAAGTATTGCATTTGTACAAGACTACAAAATAGGTGAGATTTTAAACTTAAAATGTAAAAATGTTACTGAATGCTTTGGTTTCAGATCAAATACACAAAATTGAATGAACAGCCATACCATAAACTACCCTATGAAGCAACAGAATCATTTTCACGTAAGTAACAGAAAAAGCGGTTTAAAATGTTTCTCATTTTGGCACTTGTTTTAGTTAGGAAATAAAGTGTTAAAATTATTTACAAACTTAAGTAACAATTTTACAACTGGTAAGAGGTAATAAACACCATACATAATATTGGGTAAAGAAACCAGTTCGATGAATATCCTAACTGAGGCAATGATAAAATATTTAATCCACAAAATCTTGATAGTTCAATCTGCCTCAATTGAAATTGTAAGGACATTTCAATGCACATTACTCATTTCTTTAAAAAATTCAAAATGTAATGGCAAATAATTTCATTCTTTCTAGAGCTACAACAGCATTACCCACACTCCATTATAGCAAAAATATTATTAGTTACATGAACCCACAATACGACTAGTTAATGCAGAGATCAGAAGTCAAACCTCTGGATTATCCTAGACTGTGTGGTTCTGCTTACTGGATACATGTCAAGATTAGAGTGGTGCTGGAAAAGCACAGGTCAGGCAGCATCCGAGGAGCAGGAAAATAGATGTTTCGGGCAAAAACCCTTCATCAGGAATGAGGCAGGGAGCCTCGGGGGTGGAGATAAATCTGCTGTGCTTTTCCAGCACCACTCTAATCTCAACTCTAATCTTCAGCATCTGCAGTACCCGTTTTTGTCTCATTGCAAAGATGTGCAGAGATAAGAGAAACTTCCCATTCAATTATCAGCTACTGTCCACTGACAACAACGTTGGGTGACGCTACATTTTAAAAATTGGTTGAGAAACAAAAAACAAGCATACTAGAAAATAAAGTATTAAAGTACAAATTTAATTGGACTTTTGGCATCTTGGTAGTGATTGATTTTTGACTTTTTCAATAGTCATGTTTATAGCTATAGTTTTAACAGATTTTATTTAACAAAATACATTCTCAAAAAATGTTGCCATCCAATCAGAATCTTATTTGAAATTTACACTTGAATCTGAACAAAAATATATACTTTTTGTAATATTTACATGTTCCTTCAGCCAGTAATTAAATAAAATGTAACCCAGTTTATACACCGCCTTTCTATAAATATTATGTCAATGAATATTGAATATTTGCAAATCTATTACTAAAACTTATTTTGTAAATATTCCCTCAGTTCTTACTATGAATAGCAATATTGAAAGGCTAAGTGAAGAACAACATTATGGTTTCCCCACACTGTTCTTTACGTTATTTCCATCACCCCGGGTCCTTAACTGAAAAAGATAAAACACGTTTGACTCCATTACTTCAGCTGTGACAGAGGACGACTTATAAGCTGAAGTAGATTCATCAAAATGAGAATTGTGGCAGCTTCTTCTGTCCCACAGAAAATAGTCAAACCACTGACTGTGCAGGAAATCTTCTACTTCAACTGAGACAAGCAATTGTGTTGGTACAAAAAGAAAAGTACCTTGCCGCTCGACAACTGATCAACAGTAAAGTTAGATTTGGGACTCCCAAAATATTCTAACATTATCAACACTTCCAACGTTCATGACAAGTTATTCTTGGTCCAGCACCATTGCAGACAGTGCATTAGGGTCCCTCATGTGTGGATGTGCTGCCAAAATCTGATCAATTTTCTGTCTTTGACTGACTTCAGGAAATATCTTCAACAAATTTTGTTTTAGTTGGTCAGTTTCCTCTCTTGTTCGCAAAGGGGGCATTTCAGGTCGTCGCGATTCAAATGTAAAGGTGGCACGTGGTACTGAAAATGGTACACTTGGATGAATTACGACATTTGTCTTCTGTGGCAAAGCCCTAAAGGGAAAAAATTGTGAAGGCGGCATTACTTTCAGGTTAAGATTTGCTAAATCTGCAGTTTGCTTTGTTATGGATTATAGCATCCCATAAGCATATATCGGCATGATCATGACTTTAAGCCCTTCAAAACTCTTTTGGTTGAATGACCCATTTCAACTGAATGTAATCTCAGACCCACCATTTAAATTTCTAATAAAGTAATACAACATAATATAAAAGCTTCACCTTCCCTTCAGGTGAAAGGTAACCCACCCTCCGAAAAAAAACAGCGATTCGCTGGGCTGATTCCTGGAATCAAGGGGTTGGCTCACCAAGAATGGCAAAATAGGCTAGACCTTAACAGAATAAGGTTTAGGAGAATGAAGGATCACCTTAGTGAGTGAGTATAAAAGAGAGACTTCACAGGGTTGATGTTGAGATCATGTTTCCACTAGGGGGAAATCTTAAACTAGGTTGAACATAGTTACAGAATAAGAGAAACTCATTTAAAACTGAGATGTGGAGGAATTTGTTGCTCTCAGAAGGCAGTGAAAGTTTAGAATTCTCGCCCAGAGAGTTGTGGTGGCTAGATCACTAATGTATTTAAAGAGGAGGTTGACAGATCTTTGAAACACAGAGGAATTGAGGACTATGAGAAGAAAACACAAGAGAACTTGAGGCTCATGCCAGATTAGTCAGAGTTTTAGAATAGCAAAGCAGGCGTAATGGGCTACCCTTGCTCCTATTTCTAATGTTTTTAGATCCAAAGGTAAAACCTTTCACAGGACTGGACAACACCCATGGAGAGAAAGAGAATTAGAGTCCAATATGACTCCTCTTTGGCTCCGAACAGTCATATTGACTCGACACATCAATTCTGCTTCTCTCACCACAGATATAGCCACATCTGTGGAGTTTCTCCAGCACTTCCTGTTTTATTTCAGGTCGCCAGCATTATAGCAGCATAACAGTGCATGTGTGAAGTAAAATAGACTCCTGATGATCCAGTGCTGTGGTACACCATATCAGGGTCTACTTAAATGCAGCATATAACTGAACTGAAAGTAAACACAGATTATTACAAAAACAGATGACAACTTTGCACTGGCTCAGGTGGTTTAAACATTAAACAGCTATGAAAACAGTTTCATAGCCTCTCCTTGAACACTGCTGACTCAGTATTTTTGAAAATTGATTGGCCATAACTAGAGTCAATACCTGAGGAAGACAAAAAAAACTTCAATGTTTTGTGCGGGAACACAAAGGGATAATCAGGCAAACATATAATTGTAACTCCCACTGTTGCAAATATAACAATATCTAAATTAAAGCAAAAAGAACTATTTGAGCAAATACTGCATATTCCTAGTCTATATTGCAGTGAGTTAGTGTCGACAGCAAAACAAAAAGTCAACGACATAAAAAATACTTAACTTACTCCACAATTTTCTTTCCAGCCAAAGTAATTCGTTACCTAAACATGTGATAAGTAGTCTAACTGTGACAAGTACCTTGAAACAGCCACTTGATGCAGAAAAGCCTCCAATCCAGGACCATGCCTTCCAAGGGGATCATCTGGTAACATAATTAAATCTCCAACAAATGTATACTGTAGTAACCTAATTTATAAAAAAAAAGTTCAGAGCTTATCATATCAAACCAAGTGAATATTAAAATAAAATAAAAACAAGAATATTTCCAGGTGGATTTCAGGAAAGCAATTGCTCATTTCTTCTTCAAGGTGGTGGTAGGGGGTTGCTTTTCAGACTAGATGCCTGTGATCAGCGGTGTGCCACAAGGATCGGTGCTGGATCCACTGCTCTTTGTCATTTTTACAAATGACTTGGACGTGAATTTAAAAGGTATGGTTAGTATGTTTGCAGATGACACCAAAACAGCTATATAACCTCAGTCAAGCAATGATCACTGCACCACAACTGAAACTTACGACTTTGCACAGTGGAGAAAGTAATAAAAATATAAGTCCAGTTCGCCAGAAACTAACATGCAAGTCTGGGAGACTCTCAACTCTCTGATCAGCTGACATTTCTCAAGGGGTCAAGGGTGAAGTCCACTGAACTAAAAATTTATCCACCAGAGATAGCCTTGCTGATTTCTATTAGGGGGCTTAGCTTCTCTGTGCCTGTCAAGGAACACTTGTGTTGATAGAAGGCATGAGGCCCCAACCTTGACTTGGATGAAGCATTTGCAATATTCAATGTTATGGACCTAGTGAGAACAAGTGGGACTAGTGTAGGTAGTAGTATATTTTTGGTGGTGCAGATTTGATGGGCTGAATGGACTTTTCTGTACTGATTGATTCTATGATACATAGGCAGTTTTCCTGCTTCCAATTCCAGTTGCTTCTGGTGGAAAGTGTATTTGCATAGTCAAACCACAAGGTGATGCTGTACTTTTTGTGATAAAGCCAACTAACATCAACTAAACTCAACTAAGTCAATCACTACGATCAGGGGACTACCAGTGCCTGTAGAACAATATCACATTATCCTTTTAGAAGGAAGAAAATGAGGAGCATTGAAATTCTTGCATATCACGCAAGAATACTTCTCCACAAAGCTTAATGATATTAATTTTGAGCTTGGCTTTTTGTAAATTAGAGTACTTATTTTGAAAAATCAACACATTATACAAAGGAGGAATTCCACTGAAAGGTAGAATCATACTTCTCAAATTCAGAGAGGAAAAGAGAGTTTATTTGCCTTTTCCAAGTTTTTGAAAAGGTACAGGAGTACTCAAGGTAATTATCAAAAAGTAGCTTTTCTTACAAAAAGTGATCTCAGCTAACAGTTGCAAATTGTTAATTTTCAATGATATTTTTATTAATTTTAGTGAATTTATTCTAAACCAGTATTAAAGCATAAAGATCTTTTTGCAAATAACAAAATGAGAACTATATAAACGACTTGTGATGTAACTATTCTTCGTGGAAATTAGTCTATTAAAAATGGAGAAAGTCAGCCACTTATCTAACAATAGCACACTAAAATTGTCTATTTTTTGTACTGCTGCAATCATGAAAATAACAGTTTGTAAGGTGTTTTTGTGGTTTATAGTTTCTAAAGACTTAATTTTGTAGTAACAAGGAACAGAAAAGAAAGGTCCAGGTTTTTGGCGCTGAAACTGCTGGGGACACTGTCATCTACAAAGCCAAGAGAATCGTAACAGCACGTAAAGAGAAGTGGCTACACTGCAGGATAAGACTCCACAGTCAGAAAGGGAACAGGTGACCATGACGCAGAGTAAAAGGATTAGGCAGGGAGTGCAGGAATCCTGTGGCCCAGTCCCCCGGAAAACAGATATACTGCTTTCAACTGTTGAGGGGAATGGTTTCTCAGCTAAATTTGTAGCACAACAGATGGCTCTGCTGCACAGGAGAGGAGCAAAAAGTGTGGAAATGCAATAGTTGTAGGGGATTCAATTGTAAGGGGAATAGATAGGTGTTTCTGTGCCCTCAAACAAAATTTCAAGATGGCCTGCTGCCTCTATAGTACAAGGGTCAAGGATGTTTCAGAGCGGGTACAGGATAACTGAAGGGGAGAACATGAATAATCAATGGTCAAGTACACATTCATACCAATTACATAGCTTAAAAGGTGGTCTGAACAGCAGACTATAGGGAGATAGGAATCAAACTGAAAAGTAGGATTTCAAAAGGCCATGATCTTAGGATCACTATCTAATCAGAGTAGAAATGACAAGATATAGTGGCTGAATATGTGGCTCAAGTGACAGAGTAAAAGGAACGACTTCAGGCTCTTGGGACGTTTGGCCTGGTTCTGGGAGAGGTAAGACTAGTATAAATTGGTGGGTTACACCTGGCCAGGACTGATGCCCTAGGATAATATTTGCTAGAGTGTTTGCGCAGGGTTTAACTAAATTGTCAGCGGGGTAGTAACACATGCAAGGAGTTAGAGGAAGGGGAATTAAGGACAAGAACAAAAGACAGCAAGGGCAATACAGAAGTAATACACAGAGCAATCAAACACCAAAATCAAACAAGGCCACAGGAAAACATAACGTGGGAATGGGACAAGAAATGTTAAAAAGACAAACCTTAAGGCTTTCTGCCTGAGTGCACAAAGCATTCAAAATAAAGTGGATGAATTAATCACGCAAATAGATGTAAGTGGGTAGGATACAGTTGGAATTACAGATACAGGGCTGCAAGGTGCCCGGAATAGGAAACGAACTTCCAGGGGTATTCAGTGCTTGGCAAGGAAAAACTGGTGGAGAGACATTACTGGTTAAAGAGGATATAAATAAAATATTGAGGAAAGATATTAACTCTAACAATGTAGAATCTGTGTGGGTAGAATTGAGAAATACTAAGGTGCAAAAAACATTGGTGGGAATGGTATATAGGCTTTCAAATGTTGCTGGGAGTCATAGTTTAAGGATGAGGGGTAAACCCTTCAGAACGGAGATGAGGAAAATGTCTTCACTCAGAGTGATGAGCCTGGGAAATTCAGAAAGTGCCTGCAGCCCAAACATTGTTTTCAGCAAGGTGTTAGATATAGCTCTTGTAGCTAATTGGGTAGAAAGATATTTGGGGGTGGGTGCAGGAATAGGGTATCAAGCTCAACGATCAGCCAAGATCATATTAAATGGCGGAACAGGCTCGTGGAATCATTGGCCTACTCCTGCCTCCATCTTTTTTGTTTCTATATTTCTATGTAAATACATAATCAATACAATCCAATTAATTTAAGCAGGCAGCTGGTACTTCTAAAGCAGATATCATGAAGACAGAAACTGAGTTTAGGAAAAGTGATGGACAAGACATCCAAAGAAAATTATGAATGGTTTAGGAAAGGTAGGACAATAATGGCAGTACACAGAGGGCTTTGGGTCTGAATGGGGAGCAAAACAGAGTCGAGAGTGTAGTGCTGGAAAAGCACAGGTCAGGCAGCATCCGAGGAGCAGAAGAATCATGAAGGGCCTATGCCCGAAACATTGATTGTCCTCCTCCTCTGATGCTGCCTGACCTGCTGTGCTTTTCCAGCACTACACTCTTGACTCTGAGCTTCAGCATCTGTAGTCCTCACTTTCTCCTGGTTAGAAAACCAGCACTGGCAATTTGGGTCAAAGTCTTCTAGCATTGTTCACTGGTAACGCTGTTAAACCTTACTCCACTCAGTGCCAGCTACACCAAATAATGTCAGCAGACATTGTGCCTTACTCAGTGTTCTAAAATTACTGCTGGACTCAAGAATCACTTTCTAGGACTTGTATGTTAGTACTCAAATTCCTAGACTGTTTACCCAATATTCCCAAAACTTGCAATTGCCTCCAAATTTCTGAGACCAAACTGCCGCCTTAATGCTATCAGATCCGATGATCCCTCTTGGTAACTCCTCATGCCAAGACATGCCCTGACATAAATAACACCCTTTACTTCAAGACATATCTATCATGGTAAATGGATTAAAGTGAAATAATAAAACTGCTACATGGTTACCTGTCTTGAATTATTGCTTTCCAGGCTGGAGATTCATACACAAATTCTTTGAGATTGTCATTGGTAACAATAATCCCACCAGTTTTCTCAGCAAGGTGCAATAAAAACCTGTAAAAGGGCAAACAAGTATTTTGGAAATATTAGAAAAGACTGTCAATTACAGTAACGGAAGATGGGAAATGGTTCAATATACCTCAAGTTTTGGACTTTGCAAATCTACATCCAACCCATCATTCTTCAAATTTCCAACTGCTTTGTCACTACCTCAGACTTGAACTTCCTATAAAAACAGGCCACCGGCAGTGAATCTCACAGCAAGTTATTTCCACAATGCTGGAATAACAAACTTCAGTAATCAATCACTATTTGGTTTGGTGCGAGGATTTCTTGTGACATTTTGTTAAAGATGGAATATGAAATGTCATTGCATTAATACAGAAGCTATGATAAACAGGACGTAGGAACTATATGAATCATTAACATGAGAAAAGTTTGACCTGTATCAATTATGGTCAATAGATCACACTACAAAATTAATAAATTTCTACCCGAAATGAGAGAAGGAAAATAGAATACCTCATACCACCGCAATTTTTAATATTCCATTGTGACTTTTCTCACTCCACTACATAAAAGAAAATCAACTGCTGCCAGTTATTCCTGTTGTAGGTCTTGGAATGCTGCTTTTCTCTGGCTACAATGCCATCCCATTACAACAATCAAAGTGCAATTAAATTAAAGTTAAGACATCCAATGTAAGTTCTTATTTCATAATTTGGCTGCAGCCAGCAGTTGTATATATTTTAAAAAAGTATATACTTTTGGATCTAGGTTTGCTCGCTGAGCTGAAAGGTTCATTTCCAGACGTTTCGTTACCCTACTAGGTAACATCTTCAGTGGACCTCATGCGAAGCAATGCTGAAAATTCCTGCTTTCTATTTATATGTTTGGGTTTCTTTGGGTTGTTGACGTCATTTCCTGTGGTGAAGTCACTTCCGGTTCCTTTTCTCAGGGGGTGGTAGATGGGGTCTAACTCAATGTGTTTGTTGATTGAGTTAGACCCCATCTACCACCCCATGAGAAGAGTAACCGGAAGTGACATCACCACAGGAAATAACATCACCAATCCAAAGAAAACCAAATATATAAATAGAAAGCAGGAATTTTCAGCATTGCTTCGCATGAGGTCCACTGAAGATGTTACCTAGTAAAGTAACGAAATGTCTGGAAATGAACCTTTCAGCTCAGCAAGCAAACCTACATCCAAAACCTCAACCTGAGCTACAAATCTTCTCAAAACTCGCAAGGAATATAGTATTGACAGGTGATCAAATTTTACATTTTGAATAGTCTGTATCCATTGTCATGAAACTGCAGAAGGGCCAAGTTTTATGTTTCTTTATTTATATTTATTTCTTGCCTTTCTTTGTAGTTTTCAATCAGTTCAAATTACTTCTCTGTTTCAATCTATTTACTTTATGGTTTCCCAGTTTCCACTGTTTGCTGTAGATGGATCTTTGCATCTACAATATCTTTTACATGATTCTTCTCAGGACTACCATGTCCACAAAGCAAAACAAAAAGCACGACATGGCAAATGCTATTTGCCGCCAACTCAATAAGTAAATGCTAAACTTAATTGTCTGTCATTATGGGCAATTGGTTCAGAGCAGTATATACATTTTATTTGGTTGATGGGTGGGCAGGAAGCAGTGAGACATGGACATTATTTTCAATAGAAACCTGAATAATATAGTTATTTTAACATTGTTATATTTGACTCATTTTAATACAACTGGAAGTTCAAAGTTAAAAATCAGTGTAACTTAATTTTTAATATAAAGAGCTCTATTGCAGATTTGTATAGTATATGAAACATTATGTTAATAATGAATGTGCAATACTTCAATTGATTCAAACTTTGTTCTATTTAACAGAATTTTAAAAGCTGCAATTAAAAGAAAGAAAAATCGATACCACAAAATAACCAAGTTCCAAAACCCAGTTCGTCATCAATGGTCTGAAGTAAAGAACACAGGGCACATATGTTGGACATGTAATTTTACCTGTCATCATGTGATGCAATTCTTACTCCACATACTGTTCTAGCTGGTGTAAAAGAAAGGACACCAAGATCTTCAAGCTCAGTTAAGAAATGCTGCTCTGTTAAAAAAAAGAATACTTATACTAACCTTGAAATTTGGAGACCAGTACTTCAAAATGAAAAGCAAAAAATTATTCTACTGAAAAATCAATGACTATCATTGTTTAAGGTTTTTTTAAAAATTTATGTAGATTCATACTTACATACATGAAGCTTTAAGAAGCCAGAGATTAAAAATAAATAATGGCTCATTCTGTGCAAGTCCGAATAGAATCAAGAATGTTAATTTAACTTTAGCTTATCTTTGAACTGCTCATGAGAAGTTCTAAAGAAATAATAGCTCTTTACCTCAAGAAAGTCAGCACAATTATATTATTTTTCAAACAAAAAAAATCCCAACATTTTCAACATTTATTGCAAATTTAATTTTTCTTTTGAAACATACCTGTAATTTTGGTATCTCGCTTGGTTCTCCACTGAGGAACAAACACAGTTATATTTCGGTGACCACGATTCCAAAACCATTCTACTGCAATTGCAATACCACGACAGGAAAATATTTTTTTCATTCCATGGCTGTGAGAATAAAAAATAAAGGATACTTGTAAGTCTATTGGGACTCAAAATACATAACTGCGTCACATTCTTGCAATATAAATTCAAATTAACCCTAATTGATGTATAGGAGAAATATCTGGAGATTCTCCATTTAACCATAACTATCTCTCCTATAATGCCATTTACCTTGTGCCCTGAACTGCACATTTTTGCTATTAGCATTAACTACTGTGTGGTAGACAGTTCCCCATTCTAACTAATCTCAGCAAAAGAGATATCTCTTGAATTCCTTATTGAATTTATTTGGGGTTCTCATATTGCTGACTCCTGGATTGCATTTCCCACTAGTGGAAATACCTTCAGTGCAACTACTATTTTAAAGCTTCAGAATTTTAAAGGGATGAATACGGTTGCTTTTCAGTCTTTTATTTGTTGAGAGATGCCAAGCATATGTGGTGTTTTCTGCCAGTTTCTAATATCGTCCTTCTTACTAAATCCTTTCAGCATCCTCTTCAGTGCCTCTGGTCTATGTCCTCTTAGCAATATGGAGAGTAGGCTGTGATCTAAATGTGATCTAACCAAACTTCTAAACAAGCTTAGATTTTCCAATTTTACTTTTTTTGTTTTAATTTTTTGAATTTTCTGACATAAATTACATAAAATGACAACCATTTTGTCTTAGAAAACAAAATTGGACACATAACTGAACAAAATATGAGAACTAAGAAACAACAATGACAGACAGGCGCCAAAGTGTGAAAAATGTAAAAGGAGTCAGAGAATAAGTGGAACAGAGCTGGAAAAGGTAAAATCATCGAGCTATTGTAAATGACGTGATCAGAAAAAAGAACAATAAAGTGGTGATAAAACGTGATGTATCATAAAAAGTCTTACTTATAATCAGGAAAAAGGATGCAGTCTAGAGGTGCATGCATAGAGATACAAAGAGAAATGCAGGGGGGTGGGGGTCAAAACTTCTAGCTTGTTCTGGATTGAACTGCTCAGCTACAGTTGATCACTATATACAGGTCACTTCTAAAACATGACCACTTTGGCCTGAAGTCTCATGTGTTTACACAAACAAAAAGGCCTCTCAAAACCCTTTAATCTCTGTACCAAACCAATCTAATTGGAGCTGGGAGTGTTTATTGCCCTCTGAGAAAAACCAAGAACACAGTACCATTGAGAAAAGAAACATCTTTTAGAAAAAAGGGACCAGCTTTGTGACACATCAAATACATATTTTTCTTGCGTTTTGACAAATGATAGTGGAAATGTAATAGTAGTGCATCAGAAGACATGGAACAAATAATAAAAAAAGGAATGGTTTCTGGATTTTTCTTTAAAAAAAAGGACAGAACTCCAGATAGATAGGTCACAGGTCCAGATGGCATGTTTCCTTTGCTGATGAGAAACAAAAGGGAGATGAAACAAAAACAGAAATTGCTGGAGAAACTCAGCAAGTCTGGCACCATTTGTGGAGAGAAAATTGAGTCAACTTTGAAGCTCTGCAGAAAGAGCACTGGACCCAAACATCTACTCTGCTTTTTCTCCACAAATGCTGCCCGACCTGCAGAGCTTCTCCAACAACTTCTGGTTTTGTCTCAGATTTCCAGCATCCGCAATTCCTCATTTTTAGAAGGGAGATGACCAAGCTTTGGCCAAAATTTGTTCATCTTCTAATTTTCTAAATTATGGAGTCAGACATAGATGTGGTCAATGCAAGGAGGAAGAGAAGTACAAGCCTGGTAACTATTAATTTGCTATGATTTTGAATTTCTGTAAAATTAACAACATAAGATTTGATAGCATTACTAATCTCAAAAATTCAATAAAAGCAAATTACTGCAGATGCTGGAATCTGAAACCAAAAAAGAGAAAATGCTGGAAAATCTCAGCAAGTCTGGCAGCATGTGTAACGAGAGAAAAGAGCTGATGTTTCGAGTCTAACTGAACCTTTGTCAAAGGGTCAGTTAGACTCGAAACATCAGCTCTTTTCTCTCCTTACAGATGCTGCCAGACTTGCTAAGATTTTCCAGCATTCCTCTTTTTTGGTTTCAAGGATTCAATATTGACTTGAACTGTTTTTTTTAGGATTTTACCTGAACTTTTAAAATAGTCTAGGCAGATTTGTTTTCTAATCAACTTGCTCAGAGATGTTATGAGACACTTCTGCATCAGGTGATGCTTGAAGCCAGGCCTCCACAGCCTAGAGGTAAGGACACTACCACTGTGCCACAATGGCCCTCCAATAGTTTAGTCTGATTTCCTGCCTATTGAGTGAGACAATAAAACTGTCTCCGCATGTGAGAAACTACTCTTCTTGGTAAGCTAATGACTAAGTAGCTGTATCAGTCTTAACTACAGCACGTTCAATTCAAGGGCACTCATTTGGTTTTAAAGATATAAACAAATTTCTGGTGTGCAGTTTTATCTTAACATAGTTTACTGACTATAACATTCTTGCTGGATGGGAACCATGCATTTAGACTCAAGTTAGGGTTGCTAATACCTTGATCTACTAACCATATCTATTGTAAAGTAAGGTAAAAATTGTCATAGTATACCAGACCATAGGACTATACTCTCACTAGAAAGATAAAATTGGTGGTGATTTAACTGGAAGTTATCACACCTCAAGCGAGGGGAGAGGTTGAGAAGCCTTTAACCTTCATTTGTGCAGCCATTGAATCAATGCTGTTGATAACACACTGCATCACAAACTGGCTGTTCAGGCAAATGAGCTAACCAAACCCCATCTATTGCATAAGGGTACAAAATCTTCATGAAGTTATCTTGCTTTAGTTTGCTTTCTTTTCTGTGATTTCCACAAGTGTACTTTACTAATATCTGTTATGTAACCTCAGGAAGACTGAGGGAAGAGACAGATATTTGTCTCAGTCTGCAAGACTCTAGCTATACATGTGGGGTGACAAGGCGATCCTTGAGCAAAGAAAGGGTCAATTCAGACAATTTCCTAATTTAGACTCTTGAAATTGGGGATTAAGACTGAGAACACGAGTCATTATTGACACAGTTTCACCATTGCTTCAATGGTCTTGCCCCTCTTTCACACAAGATATCATTTCAAAGAAACAAACAGCACTGCAATGTCCACAGGGTGGGTGGATGAGGAGGGGTGTGAATAGGAGTAAAAGAGAACATCTTTGCTGTTTGCAGTGCCATTTTGCTGAGAATACCTAACATCCTGCTCAATAAAGCCTACTTCATTTCATCACATCTGGTTGCTCTGAATCTTGTAGATCATATTTGACCCATAATGTTGCAAGTTAGCAATTTTGATATTGGTATTTTAACTAAACTTTTGACGAGAAAGCGACCAAGATATCCTACCTAAAGGCATCAAAATGGCTTAGAATTCCCGCAGTCATTGCAATAACTTGACTCAAAATTCACAACCAGTTTGAAACATATAAGCTTATCAAAACAGCCAGAGATTTGTTGGACATTGCCTTCAGTCAAGTTTTCTTTTGAAGACAAGACCAATTGAAGTCAATACAACAGAAGCAGAGTACAGTATATGGAATGACATCTGAAAACCATTAAGATTTTTGCTCACTGTCCAACCATCACCATCTTATTCACATTGCCACACTTTCTCTCAGATTGTATACTTATAACAGCATGAATGGAAGGTTTGTTGGTGCACAGTAAAATGTTAACAAATGGGCATTACTATGTAGAAGAGAGGAGTGAAAAGTGGCATTAGAAAGCAATCTGGGTACAGTTATTTTAGATACAAATTTGAGAATAAGGAATACATTTTAAAATCTGATGAGCAAACAAAAGTTTGAGAATTGTCAAATAGTGCAGAGAACAGTAAAAGTTGAGAGGAATGACTGATGAAGGGCTTATGCCTGAAACGTCGATTCTCCTTTTCCTCTGATGCTGTGTTTTTCCAACACCACACACTCAAATCTGATCTCCAGTCTTCACTTTCTCCGAGAAAACGATAAAAGACTAGCTAGTAGAATGGTAAACCAAATTATGTGGCAAAGTATATTTTGAGAGATAAATCAAGGAACAAGACTACACCTAAAATAAAGAACTCCACAAATCCAACTCAGTATCTTTCCAATAACCTATAAGCAACTTCCTCCTCCTCCTCCACAATCTAACACTTTATAACTATTACCTTCTCAAATGCAAGTAGAAGTGTACAATAATTTGTGCAACACCAATGATGCCAGTTTCTCCATGAACAAATAACTGTTCCTCCACCTTTCAAATCCTCCAAGTTAGAATCCTGCAACCTTCATCGAGTTTGTACAGCAAACCCGTCCTGCTTCAACAATCCAGTTCAGCTAAGTAAATTAACTCACCCTTTTAGCCCTGATCCTCACTGAAACAATACAGCAATTTCATTTCTCTTGGATCCAATATAATGGAGGTCATTAATTTCAGCAGCACTTGTGTTGTAGGTTTGAGGTGGAGAAGCATAAAAAATATGTGGCAAATGTCTCACTGGTGGAATCATGGTACTCATTAGCAGTAAAGGAATGAAGAAAGCATGCATCAAGCAGCATTGTTGAGGAAAGTTGGGGCCAAGTTTTACACATTTGGGAGTATTACTCATTTCATAGTTCACTTATAGTGAGGTAAATCCAAACATTAAATCCGATGTCATGGGATTGCAATTCTCTGGCAAGGTTTCACTAGCTTTCAAAATTTGAACTTTTTAATAAATGAACAGAACTTGTAGCAGGACACTTTCTTAAAAAAAGCTCAGCATAAGTTATATCTGAATGAAGCTTGTGAAAGCTGCCCTTGTGCTTGATATCAAATAATTTTGATAAGCAAATGTCCTACAGGAGTCAGATAGAAGCACTGTACAATTTGTTGATCTAAATGCCACTGTTGTCTTGGGAAACTGCTTAATCCACTAGCAGACTGCAAGATTGGCCTCTAAACATTTAGCATTCAAAATCACATGCTATCAAGAAAAACGTAGAATATACCAAAGATGTAATGAGAACTTTTTAAAAAAAAACAACTAAATTTACTTTGAAATACAAGAGCTATATTTTCATTAAAATGTTATTTTGAACATCAAAAACATCATACAATCCATAAATTGTACTGAATCATTCCTTCCCCCCCACCCCCCAGAAAGCACGGATTGGCCCAATGATCTATTCACAAACTGCGTCCTCAAAATGGATGTGATACATTGATGCTTTTTATTGCCCCAGATATAGGAGGTAATGTTCGTGAACAAGGAAAGCGTGCATTTGCAAGGTATATATCCAGAGTTCACAGGCTCATTTATAATATATTAGACAAACCGTCGGGCTAAATAAACACATTTGTGGAAATTCCCAAAGTAAGTAATCTCAATTAAGGTAATCTCAATTTATCCAGCATGGATAGATTACATTTCCTTAGGTCAAAACTACACAATTGTGTTCATTACCCATAGTTTAAAATTGCAGCTTTTATGGAAGAAACACACAAGGGTGATGTAAATAAAAGGTAATATTATTTCCAGCATTGCAAATCAGAATTCTCATCCTTTATAAAACAACAAAAATCAGTTCCCCAGAAATTGTGTTAGAATTTCAACAGGTGAGTGTAATAGGAAAACTTGCACAGCCAAATTAAGGTTTTAGAAACATTTCTCATAATTACAACCTACAGAAGCAATTGTCAAAAGTTGTCTCATCTAATTGTGGGGAGGGAAGGAAAGTACAGAATACCAAAGATTACCATAAATATCACTGTTTCACAGTAATGTGGTAATACGGGAATCCCCTAACCAAAATACCAATGGTGACCCACTGACTCATTCCACAGAATACCAAATAGTTTGTACCTGCACTACACAACTACGTGACACAAAGAATCGAGTTATGATTCAGACTGACATGACTATCGGCTTTTATTATTATGAATACTACCTCTACGTATGAACTTATACTGTGGATCAATACACCAACGCCACTTCTTCACAATTATGCAGAGTGCATTGTAAAAAATGTTAGTCATGTTTAGGTCACCAAAATATTTGGTAAAATTTGTTTAAAAGGTAGGCTCATACCTCAGTTGAGACTCAAATATAGTTTTAGTTGGGTAATGGAGAATCCTTTTGGTTTAGGATTTTGAGAAACTGAAAATCGCAAACCTGACTCTCAGGCAAAACATCTGGACAGTTACACAGACCATGACCTGCAAGATTATAGAAATGAATTGAATTTTGAGTAGTTGATAAACGAATGTTGTTTATGAAATAAATTATTGATTTTGGTCTTGTATAAAATAGTTGAAAATTAAATGACAGCTCGTTTTTGCAACAAGTGAGAAATAGGTAAAAACAATGACTGCAGATGCTGGAAACCAGATTCTGGAGTAGAGTGGTGCTGGAAAAGCACAGCAGTTCAGGCAGCATCCAAGAAGCAGGAAAATCCTGCTCCTTGGATGCTGCCTGAACTGCTGTGCTTTTCCAGCACCACTCTACTCCAGAACAAGTGAGAAATAGCAAGTAGGAAAACAGGATATTCCAGGTTTCTAATTATCCTTAGTTGACATTTTCCCACAAACACACTAATGTTGTTTAAAATGTTGAATTAAGCAGTTTAACAGGAAACTACTTAGCTTGGCACAAAATACAAAGAATATGGAATTGCTATGTCTTAAAATTGAAATAGTTGAAAGCCAGGAGATATTTAAACCCGTAACAAAAAAAACCATTATTTCCATCTAGATAGCAAATGCCACTTGCACATGTTCAATTTACTTAGTTTGTATTTGCTTTAGCGAGATTCATTTTTTCCTTAAGATCATTATGCTTGCAGATGTTATACTTACTTTTCAATATTTCATCTCTCTCAAAACAATGCACCTAATTTCAAGTTGCCAGTTAACTTTTTTTTTAAGGTTCTTGACTTTAGCTGACAATGTAAATTATGGCTCCATTGGTTGGTTTTAATTTTCACAGGCAATAGAAACTTAAATAACATTCATAGCAAATGGGATAAAGTATAAATTAAATGATAAGTGGAGTGAATGAAAGTAACATGATTAGATGCTCTTAAGAATGTCAATGGAATTGGGATTTACCAAGAAAAGGAACTGAAGAACTCATGCAGCTCTTAAAAAAAAAAGAACAAGTCACGGTTCCAATGTTTTCTGGGAATTTCAAAATTTACACTGGTTCTTCCAATTTCCTCTTACGTACTAAAAACTCACGATTCCATCGTGGAAATGTTTAAAATTTTAAATATTTACAGTAAGTTCAAATGGGTCGGAATTATAATTTAATAATCTAATCTAAAAATGTATGACAAAACATTTTCAAATAATTTAAATATATCATAACAGGCAGATTAACAAAATCAGAAGGACTGCAATGAAATAGTGTGTGTAATTCTGGTCACTTTCCTATCGGAAGGATGTTGCGAAACTTGAAACGGTTCAGAAAAGATTTACAAGGATGTTGCCAGGTCTGGAGGCTTTGAGCTATAGAGAGAGATGCTGAGTAGGCTGGGGCTGTTTTCCCTGGAGTGTCAGAAGCTAAGTGGTGACCTTATAGAGATTTATAACATCATAAGGGGCATGGAGAGGGTGAATAGACTAGATCTTTCCTTTGGGTGGGGGAGTCCAGAACTAGAGGGCATAGGTTTAGGGTGAGAAGAGAAAGATATAAGAGGGATCCAAGGGGCAACTTTTTCACACAGAGGGTGATGCATGTATGGAATGAGTTGACAGAGGAAGTGGTGGAGGCTGGTACAATTACAGCACTTAAGAGGCAACGGGACGGGTACATGAAGAGGAAGGGTTTAGAGGGATATGGGCCAAGTGCTGGCAAATGGGACTAGATTAGGTTAGGATATCTGGTCGGCATGGACGAGTTGGACCGAAGGGTCTGTTCCTGTGCGATACATCTCTATGACTCTTTAAACCTTAAACAAATCATCTGCCATCATAAACAAAATGCTCAGAACAAACACCAAGAATGAATCTCGGGAATCAAGTCAAACACCAAAACGTTAGTCTAAAATTAATCCAAATATCAAATCAAAATTGTTAGAAAGCATTACAAAATGTGATTTTGAATGAACACTCCCACTTCTACAAATTCTGCAAGACTAAGTCAATACAGTGAACTTCGGTGACTGGTATCAATTTCTTGAGATTGTGGCAAGTTAACAATGCTAGCAGGATGTATGGAATTAATTCCATTTTAGATAAAAGATCAATTTGCAAAGCATTTAAATAAGTAGTAACAAACAAATCTCTAAACTTACACGTATGACATCTTATTTGACAGAAAATTTTGAAGTCTCATATATACCTAATTTGTTTGATGACAACCTGTTTGTGCTTCTCTATACTGGTCAGGAAAGTTTTTGGTATGAGACCCACTATCTGGAATGGAGTTGATGCAAGTCAGCTGCAAAGGTGAAAGTGAAATTCATGCATTTCAGCTACTGTGGAGAAAAATCTTTCTGTAAAGCTAGAAAAAACTAGAGGGCTATCATCTCATGAACTCAGCATCTGTAACTCAAGGTCTGCTGCGGCCTTCATGATGTCCAATAGCATTATTTTCTATAAAATGTTGAGTAACTGATTCCTGGTGTAGAGAGAATAGCCACAAGTTGTTCTATAAAAAATAATTAATGGAAAGACATCACACATGACTAAGAATATTAGGGGAGGGTTTCGGGAAAATGTTAGAAGAAACTGAAAAAGAAAGTTGATAAACTCAAATCACGTAAAAGAAAGTGCTGCAGATTAACCTTGCTGCCTGTTCTTTCAAATTCACCAGGGCTTACAAGGAGTACATTACATGTTCAGGGTGCATTAACTAAAACTTAAAAAAAAGATAACGGGTAGTCTAATCAAGAACTAATACATTAAATTAGAAAAATAGTTGAAGAGTGGAACTCTCCTGTGTCAAAGCACAAGGATGTCAGATCAAAACAAAAGTCAAAGTAATTTTTTAATAGGGGATCAAGGGGCTTCAAAAAACATGGAGCAATGGTGTTAGAGGAAGTCACAATCTAAATGGTGGAGTAAACTCTTGGGGATGAAAAGTGTCTTTGTTCCTAAGTATTTCTAGCACACTCCACTGTTGTTTCATGTTGGCTGAATTGTTTAAAAATTCATTTGTAATGGGTTCCAAATTAGTGTTGATCTGCTCATATGGGAAATTGAGGGTGATTAGAGTGCATCCAAGTCAGATGTGTTTGTTTACTGAAGTCAGCACGATCATCAACTCACTGACTGTACAGGCAGTGCCCGGGTTGGTTCTGGAGTGTGTTTGCAAGTCTAAGTATATTCAAGTCAGAACAAAATGCAGAAAAATGGCTGATGTTTGTAAGTATTAGAAGTTGAGTTTTTAAAATTATAATCATGTATGGGATTACCTTCATAAGCACAAGCTTAAGTTAACGTTCATAAATCAGAGGCCTACGTTGGCTAGGGTGACAAGCTACCAATGCTCCCTAATCCAATAACAGGAACAGTGTGTCAAGGGCATATCAGAAGCACTTTCAAAGTTCAGATACAAACAGTCATCTCATAGGAAGTACATCTCATATCACAAACTATTCTGTGCTAATTAATGAATAATTGCTTTTCCTCTGTGGGGAAAGTCAATGCAAAATGGGTGTAAACAGAGGGAGGAGGTGCAGAGATACAGGTGAAAAGGGACTACTTTATCTGGAAAGAAATTCCACCAGGTTTATTCTCTTTTAACTAAAGTGAGGCTATTCAGCATGAGGTTACCCCCCCCTCCCTGCTTGCCAGTCCAAAACGAAAATGGTCAGTTGTAAAATATCAAAACTGAGATTTGATATTTGCTGGGCAAGGCAAATAAAGGGTATGGAACCAAGGCAAAAAGGATGGATTGAAGATACAGATCAGAAAGAGTTAAATTGGTTGGCATAGCAAGTAATGCAGCCTTATTCTTGTTCAAATAAAAATTAACACTCCCCAAATGGCTCGAGGAGGGGCTGCGATGACGACCAGTACGTCACAGCTTCAAAGAAGGTATCCTAGGACAAAGCCTTTTATACTCTAATTCTAAAACATGACAGAACAAGTAATGAAAAGAGATTTGCCATGACTCTAAAATTGCTTTAGAAACCAATCTTTAAATAATTAAGAATGAAAATCAATGAAAGATCAAAGGGGGAACTGCCAAAGGACAATTTTTCTAAAAATCTCAAGAAAACTCTGGTCTGTCACAAAATGCATTTGCCCAATGCAAATATGGCACCGTGATTCATCTGCACTTGTTCAGTTGAATCTGTATCATCATACTAGATCCTCTATCCATTTTATGTCAGGAGACTCAACTCATTAATTTTATGACAAGTGAGAAAGAAAGATAGACTGTCCATCTAACCCTTATACAAACAGGAAAAACTTAATTCACAAATTATCATTAAATTGATCAGAGGTTCCTTGCACTTTCTCCCCCATTGCCTTTTCAGACAGCAAACACTTTTAAACAATAAAAACATCCCATGTCATCAAAAACAGTGAATCAAAAAGTGCTATCGCACAAGTATGCAAGCTGCCATACATTCTATGGCAATTGGCTGTACATTTTTTCCATATTAAAATCTATTTCTTATCCCTCACTCATCATATTTCCAATGATAATTAGGACACATTAAGAGATCAATGATTTAGTAATTACTAGTTGCACTACAAGCGTCCTCTATTTTTTGGCTTAATTTTTACTTTGACATCACACCACTTATAGAACTAAAGTCACCTTGCCTGCAGGTGCAGTATTGCTGTTTTTGGTCAGCTGCCAGGAGGCCCCAGAAGAACTGGGTACTGATTTTGCTTTTCTTTCTTCAACTTGAATAGTTCTTACGGTACATAAGCTTCAGGTGTGTCTACTTGTGGATTTTTATTTGATTCTTGTATTGAACTTACACAAAGTCTACTTGAACTAGCAGCCTGAAGGACAGGTGGGAGTCGCGCATTGAGACACTGCAGAATCCCATTGCAGTAGACGCTAAATGAACTGTCTCGGAAATTGAAAAATATGTGGGCTATTTCCTTCAAGCCAAAGACCCCTCCAAAAGTATACATTTAATGGGAAAATGTGGAGGGTTCCACAGCAGTCAAGCAAATAGGTACTCAGAGAAAGTTGGACAATTAACTCTAACTATTAAATACACACGAAACCATCTCATTACCTGCCCGTCCATTCTGACATGGGACCTGACACCACACCTGGATGCAGAGCTTACCTGACCCAAGCACCACCTTCCCCTACTCCAAACCAGATGATCTGCCATCTACTCTGACCTACACTAAACAACCTACCACATAGCTGGACCCCTTGCAACTTAACCTCATGTTTATCTTATGAATTTAACATTTCACAGCAGCTGTCAAAAAGATTGCCTGTGAATCTGGGGATCCTTTAAATTTCAGAACATGACAGTTACTTGCTGTGAAAATGAGGGCATAGTTCGCCTTCCTCGACTGTCGTATGCTATGAGATTAGGCAAAATATATGTATATTCTTTGCATTTCTGATCAGAAGCTCCTTTCAGAAACGTGGAGCTTTTTCTTATCAGCACACAATTTCTCAAGTAACAGGGAAAATCATATTTTAAGTGTAGCTTGCTTATGGGAGCCATTTGGCCAAAAGAACACACTGCACTTCTTTGAATAGTGCCATGGAATGTTTAGTATTAACATGGAACCCACCGGCCTCTGGTGGGTATATCTCTAGCAATGTGGAATTCAATATGTACTGTAGTAGAATGATTAAATGCCAGAATATTATTCAAAGCAATGTTCCATAACTTGGATAAACAACTGTCTAAAATTTTGCCAAATGCTGCGTAATGCACAAATTGGAAGGCAATTTAACAATACTCACGCCATTGCAACGTTACTTCCATCAATTATAATGTGCTTCAAATTTGGTTTCCCAGGATCACTCGTTAGGTTTAGTCTGTAAGGACTTTTCAGTAAATCATGGAATCGTTGAACTCCAGTCACTGAAGCACTCACTTGACGATTGGAAAACACAGGCAATAGTGGCTGTTCAGAGCTGCCTCTTGCTACAATATCACTTTCATTTAACAATTTCCTCTCATTAACTAAGGCATGGGTGAAATGCTTCACTGAGTGAAAATTCTCAGTGTCGTTAATTAACTTGACTGCAGGAGGCTTTGTTAAGACTTCATCTTTGTTATCCTGGGCAATGACAAACATTTCATCCACAGGCTGACTGCGTTTTTCAAGTCTCTCATGTTTCCATTGATCTTGTGAAGAACTGGGTACCGATTTTGCTCTTCTTTCTTCAACTTGAACAGTTCTTACGGTACAAGTTTCAGGTGTGTCTACTTGTGGATTTTTATTTGTTTCTTGTATTGAACTTACACAAAGGCTACTTGAACCAGCAGCCTGTTGTACGCAAGTGGTTTGTTCATCCTCCATGTGTTTACTTTCTTCAACAATTCTTTTAAGCAATAACATAGGTTCTTCATTCTGCCCCATTTCACCAATAACTCTTTTTATTACATCATTGGAATAACCCATTGTTCTGAAAAATTCTACAAGCATGTTGAACTCCATTTCTGGGGTAGTAACTGTTGAGTCCTCTTCAATTTGATTATCCTGCTGTCCAATTAAGGGAACATTGCATGCAGTGGGCTCATCAGTGACCACGTTAGTACAAAGCACTTTAGTTGTGGTATTTGCTGCAAACTCAATGTCTCCCGAAAACTGGCGCTTTGTATGTCTGTCCTCGCTGTTAGATGATCTTCTTTTGCATGACAGTCTCTCCTTTCCTGCTGATGGTGCCTCACAAGATGGTTGCTCTATTTCTGGAACAAATGATTTTTGACTTACTTGTGTAAGCATAGAGTTCATTTGCTGAGCAAGTTCAGATACAGGCGTGCCAGCCTGTCTTCTAGCTTCTTCAAAGTAGGGCAGATCTTTAGATTTTCCTTCAGAGGAAGAGTTAAAAGTATCATGATTAATAATTTGGGAATTATCATCAAGTTCTAAAGTCAGATCTATAGGTTCTTCATGACACAGTACATCTTCAGCAAGATTCACAAGTTCCTCCTTTACAGCGCTGGGCAAGAGCAGCAAATCCATTGAATACTTATCAGCATTTAATTCTATAATGCGCTTAAAGTTTCTTTTAATTGAAGATTCTCTTTTGTTAGGTATGCTTTTGTTATCTTTGAACAGCTGCACAAACTGCTGTATTCGGGTTTTTGCCATAATCACTGCTTCTGTACCTCCTGTAATGCTAATTGCTCCAGCACTTGCCATGGAGATATCAGCACAGGTATCTTGTATAAGACACTTGAGAAACAAGCCTTTAGCTCCTGCAAAAATGCAATGCATTTCCTTTGGATAATACTCAATCTGACGAAATTCTGGATTACAAATTCCCTTGATATATTCCTGCAAAATGTAAAAGAAAATATTAAGCAATTGGCTGTTAATGAATAATACAAAATTAAGTAACACTATGACTTATTTTCAAAACTTTAATGGCATTGAGGTGGGGTGTGCAAAAATCAATTAAGTGCAGAGAAGACTTTGAACCAATTGTATGGAATTAATGGAATGATCCTTGCTGATTCTGCTGACCAATTCAGAAAATAATTCTGAAGAACAAAAACAGCAGGAAAAACACAGGTCAGGTAACATCTGTGAGGAGAAAGACAGTAAATGTGTGAACAAACAAATTAGGAGAAGACTGCTTGAGCCTGCAGCCATTGAATAAGACCCAGATATGTACAGCAAAAGAAGCCAGTGACATCCACACCAGTCAATAGACATTGACGACATTGATCCCATTTTCCAGTCCTCGGCCCATAACTTTGCAGACTCCCATCACCTTCTGGGTGTGAAACTTTCTCCCAAACATCCCTCTTAAGTCTTCTACCTCTTTCCTTAAATTCATGATGGCCCTGGATTATTGATCCCTCCAGTAATGGAAAAGTGTCTTCCCATTCACTCTACTCATGCCCTTCAATTGTGGACACCTTTATCAGGTCCATTCTCAAGCTTCAGTATTCCAAGGAAAATAACTCCAGTCTTTCCAATCTTTCCTCATGACTCAGATCTTCCAGTCTAAGCATTATCCTGGTAAGTCTCCTCTGCACCATCTGGTATAACCTGTTATTTTATACAATTCCAGGTCAACCTCCCTGCTCTTGTATTCTATGTCTTTGTTAATAAATATAAGATCTAAGGCAAAGTGGCACGGTGAATCAAAAATTTTCTCCTCGGAATTCCTCATTGGGGGGCTATGCTGGGGTCTTTGCGGTTTTGATATGCATTTTAATGATTTAGACTTGAAAGTCAGGGCTATGATCAAGATTTTCTCAACCAGTCTGCCACAAGGAAACTAATCTGAAGCCTTGCTAAAATCCATGCAGACTATATCAAATTCATTACCCTTATCAACGCTTCTGGATACCCACCCAAATCTGATCAAATTTATCAAACATGGCCTTCTTTTATGAAGGGCATACTGGCGAGCCCCAATGGCTCACCAACTGCAGATATTAAAATTCTGAGGGACAGCATATAATTTAATCTTATAACCATTCAGGTTGGACTAAGCCGCCAGCGATTTCCTGGTCTATCCCTTCCTTCCTTTTTTAAAATGACATGACAGCATTCGCAGTCCTCTCGGCCTCTACCATCTCACCTGCAGCTGAAGAGGATTTGAAATTTCCATCCTTCCCGCACTTTCACCTTTTTCTCTCCCCTTTCTTAGCAGAAAAAGGTGACAGTGAGGGAAGAATGGCAATCGTGAACAAAGTCTATGCAATTTTCCAATTCATTGCAAGAACCGGGGGAGCACTCAGTGCAGGTTCATAGCTCCTTGAAAGTGGAGTCGCAGGTAGATAGCATAGTGAAAGCAGCATTTGGTATGCTTTCCTTTATCGGTCAGAGTATTGAGTCCAGGAGTTGGGAGGTCATGTTGCGGCTGGACAGGACATTGTTTAGGCCACTGTTGGAATACTGCTTGCAATTCTGGTCTCCTTCCTATATGAAAGATGTTGAGAAATTTGAAAGGGTTAAGAAAAGATTTACAAGGATGTTGCCTGGGTTGGAGGATTTGAGCTATAGGGACAGGCTGAACAGACTGGGCTGTTTTCCCTGGAGCATCGGAGGCTGAGGGGCGGTGGGGTTGTTTGTGTGCATGCGTCCCAGAGATGTTCTCTGGGAAGTTCTGCGAGCTGACGTCCTATCTCCGCAATGTCGAGGAGATAACATCGAGAGCAACAGACACAGTCGATGTGATGTTTGGATGTGCAGGAAAACCTCTGCAGTGTGGTATGATCCTTTGAGGGCTTGGATAGAAGTGAGGGGGGAGGCGTGGGTGCAGGTTTTACAAGGGAAGGTGCCGAGAGTGGAGAGTGGGTTGGTAGGAATCATGAACCTAATGAGGAAGTGCGGAGGGAATGTTTTCTGCGGAATCCTGAAAGGAGTGTGCAGGGAAATATATCTCTGGTGGTGGGGTCTGACTGTAGGTGGTGGAAATAGCGGAGGATGATGTGTTGTATCTGGAGATTGGCGGGGTGGAAGGTGAGGACCAAGGGGGTTCGATCCTCACTGCGGTTGGATGAGTGGGGTTGAAGGGCAGAAGTGCAGGAAGTGGATGAGATGTGCTGGAGGTCATTGCTGACCAGGTGGGAGGGGAAAATTGCAGTACCTCCACCTTGGGACCCTCCAACCGCACAACATCAACATCAGTTTCACTAGTTTCCTCATCCCCCCTCCCCCCCAACTTCATCCAAGAACCCCCTCTAACTCAGCACCGCCCACTTGAATTGTCTTCATTCCCACCTATCTGTTCCAAATTATTACAATCACCTCCTCTCCCACCTGCATTTACGTATCGCCTCTCAAGCTACCTTCGCCCCAGCCCCAACCCCTCTTGATTATCTCTGACCCCTTCCCCCACACCCCCTCCATATTCCTAATGAAGGACTTATGCCTGAAACACCAATTCTCCTGCTCCTCAGATGCTGCCTGACCTGCTGTGCTTTTCCAGCACCACATTTTGACTCAAATATTGAGCCAAAAATACTTTGTATGTAATTTTAATTTGTACTGATAAAATTTCCAATTTAGATGTAGATTTTATTTTCTGCAAATTGACATTTGCTCCCTTGTAGCAAAGACAAATTAATAGATATTAATAAATGTCACTGTTCTTGATAGTGGTCTCTCAAAATACTTACATTTATAAAGCTATTTCACATTATGCATATGGTCAATCAAATTTGAAAATAGGCATAGTACTGAGGTAATCTCAATGCAAATTACACGTCAACATCAGCATGACAATTTGGCAGAAATACTTATTTTGCAATTTCAGATACCCAGCCCAACCAAATTTAGATTTACACTAAATGATTGGCTAAGACAAATTATGTTCTGCCTACTTCCTTTTGGCTACTAGACAAATTATTATATGACAAATGAAGATATATGACCTTGGTTTTCAAATGTTGCAACCATGGGATTTTTCTGTCACGATCAAGTAATCCCAAAGAGAACTCCATAGAATAGATTTGAAAGGCATTCAACATTTCACATCATCTGGAGATTTGGGATTTTTTTCCAGGGTTCAATTTAGTTACCATCGGTAATGAGTTAGGTTGAAATTCAGCAAAATAGTAATCAATCAGTTACAACGTTTTCTATTCTTCTGAGATGGGTAAAAATCTGCACCAGAACTTAAAATCTTCAGGTTGGGAATAAAGGCAAAGAAACTCGTTAAAAACGAGTTTGCATTCATGCTCACATCCACAAAAACACTTATCAACAATGCCGGAATTCTACAGTGTAGATATACAAGTTAAATGTTCTGGAGTAAATCGAATTTAACATAGAATTCACCCCACTGGAAACAATGATTGCATTCTTAAAGTAAGCGGAATACCCACAATTAAATGATTCAACCGTTAAGGTCCTTCACTCCCAAAAGTAACCCCTAACCCAAAAGTCCCCAATAAGCAATATCTCCAAGTCCGGGGAAACACCAGTCTAAATTTCCTGCTCAATACGATCACTGCACGACGACCAAAAAAATACAGAGAAAGAGCTCATTCTCCGCACTGTTTACTTTCAAAGCTATCACAACTCTGCCTGAACCTGACACATTTCCGGGCCCGCTCCTCCCCCGGTGTAGACAGACAGATAACCCGGGGTGGCCTTTAGGCCCACTCCAGTCCTCCCCCAAGACGTACCTTGGCTTTCCTCACATGTTCCCGTCTCCCCTTCAGCTGCACCCAGACTTGCTGGGGGCCAGGAGACGCCGTCGCCGCGTAACGAACCATCAGGGGCACCGAGATGACCAGGACCACTTTGAAAAGTTCCTGGATGGAGGCCGTGCTGCCCTCCAGATAATCCTTCTTGTCGCTGCAGACCGCGAACTCGTCGCTGATTTCTCCCAGGCCGCCGGCGTCCGCTTTCCACCAGGGAGCAGCGGGGCCGGCCGCCTCGGGAACAGCGAGAGGCCTACTGGGCTGTGCTTTGGTTCGGTGACCGCTCGAAGCCGCGACGCCGGCCATGACTGGATGCGATGACTGGGGGAGGGTGGGTGGGGTGAGATTACAGGGAAACGAGAAGACCCCGACAGGCGCTGACGCCGATAAAACGACGAGACGCTACGCCGTTCACCGAGCCGTCCACCCCGACACAAGCTCCGCCGTCTCCAGTCTCCGACATCCCGGCCCGCGGGGGGGGGGGGGGAGAAGGGTGCGAAAAGTCCCCAGCGCGTGACGTCACCGCGCCGCCGGCGTCACCGCTGATGCCCCGCCCACCGCGCCCGATCGCTTTGGGTCCAGCGCGAGCGCACACCCCCACCCCAGGAGCTGCAGCAGGGACTTTCCAGTTACTCACTGCATGCATGACAGTGATATGGTAGGGACTTTTTCAATGTATTATACATGCAAACAGGAGTAAAGCTACAAATGACAGTCTGTCACGAGAGCAACAAAGTCAGTCTCAGTCGGGTTATTATTAAGTGGAGAGTGTATCTTATATAAAAATACACTGTGAGAGTGTCATCAGGTCGCATGGGGATCCTTATAGACAACTCTGCTGGCAGACATCCCTTGAGGTTTGATTCTTTTTACTATTCACTCTAGAGATATGAGTGTCGTTGGAAAGGCCAACGTTTTACAACCCTGACTTAGGGGTGAGCTTCCCACAAGGAAGGGAATGCCTGATGAATGGCAGGACCCTGGGAAGTAGTGGTGTGCATGTACCCAGTCCCATAAGGTATAAAGGCATGTGGATAAAGTGGGTAAAAAGGCATATGGAGTTTAAGAGCAGGGAAGTTATGCTGGAACTGCATAAAATGTTAGCTCGGCCACAACTCGAGCATTGTCTACAGTTCCAGAATCCATATTATAGGAGGACTGTTAGCACTGGAGAGGGTGCCGAAGATATTTACAAGGATATAGCCTGGGTTGGAGAGTTTCACTTATGAAAAGAGATTCAAACGGTTGGAGGATTTGAGTTATAGGGAGAGGCTGATTAGCCTGTGGCTGTTTTGCTGGACTGTTGGAGACTGACGGGTGACCTTATAAAGGTTTATAAAATCATGAGGAGCATGGATAGGATAAATAGACAAAGTATTTTCCATGAAGTGGGGGAGCACAGAACTAGAGGACATTAGTTTTGGGTGAGAAGGGAAAGATGTAAAGGGACCTAAGGGGCAACTTTTTCACACAGAAGGTGGTACATGTATGGAATGAGCTGCCAGAGGAAGCTGGTACAAATTTAGCATTTAAAAGGTATCTAGATGGGTATATGAATAGTAAGGGTTTAGAGGGATATGGGCCAAGAATGGGACTAGATTAGGTTAGGATATCTGATCGACATGGACAAGTTGGACAAAAGGGTCTGTTTCCATGCTGTATATCTCGATGACTCTATAACAGACTGGTTTTTTTTCAGACCAGAGGAGTTTGAGAAGGGATATGATTAAGATGTGTAAAATTATGAGGAGCATAGACAGACAGAAAGAATGTTTCCCTTGCCGAACAGATTAATGTCTTGGGCATAGGATTTACTATTTACTATCCCTTCTGACCTTCTGCCCGCTGATGCTGAATGTTCTGTACTCAGCAAAAAACCTCAGTTTTACCCCTCTGCATCCATGGTGGGACCTTAATGAATTTTGGACACAATATGTTAGCGAACTCTTCATCCATCGCAATTGCCTCTGTGCCAATTTCTTTAGACAAGAATCATCTTCCTGTCCCTCAAACCCCTTCACCCACTTCCAACACTCTCCCTCCACCTGGACCCCTCCCTCTGGTTTTCTACCTGCACTTGACCTGCATCGAGAACTGTCAACGTGACATTGGTCACTTCAATTTTTCTTTCCCACCCCTCGCCCATTTCAACCTATCTCCCCCTGAACTGACTGCACCTCATGTACTCAGATCCAATTCTGACTCTGAAATTTAGCCTGCTGACAAGGGTGGTGCTGTTGTTGGCTCCGAACCACCCTCTACATTGCAGAGGCTGAGCACCAGCTCTCAGATACCTCTTCCTATCCCTCCCTGAACCATGACCACACCATGGCACATCAGACCATTGGGTCCACTAACCTCATTTCATCTGGCGATCACCCCACTGCCTTCAGCCTCATAGTCTCCCAACCCCTCTCAGCTCGCTTCTACCTCCTCTCCAAAATCCACAAACAGGATTGCCTGGGCAGACCCATTGTTTCTGTCTGCTCCTGCCACACAGAAATTACTTCTTTCTACCTCGACTTGATTTTTGTCTCCCCTTGTCCAGTCCCTTCCCACTTACACCTACAATTTCTCTGACACTTTATGTCAGTTTCAGAATTTCCAGTTTGCGGGCTCCAGCCGCCTCCTCTTTATCATGGACATACAATCCCTTTACACATCTATTCCCACCAGGATGGTCTCAGGGCAGTCCACTTCTTCCTGGAGCAAAGGCCTGAACCATCCGCATCCACCACCACCACCACCACCCATCCTGACCGAGCTCGTTCTTACTCTGAACAAATTCTCTTTTAACTCCTCTCATTTTCTTCAGGTCAAAGGGTGGCCATGGGTACCCACATGGGCCCCTGTTATGCCTGTCTCTTTGTGGGTTTTGTGGAATATTCCTTGATCCATTCCTATTCCAGCCCCCACCCACAATTCAGTGATATCATCGATGCTGCTTCCCTCTCTCATCCAGAATTTGAAAAGTTTATGAATTTGCTTCCAATTTCCACCCCGCTCTCACCTTCACCTGATCCATCAGTGACTCCACCCTTTCATTCCTTGACATTTCTGTTTCCATTTCTGAGGAAAGGCTGGCCACAAATATCCACTCAAAACCAACCAACTCCCACAGCTACCGGGACTACATAACCTCACACCCTGCTTCCTGTAAAGGAAAATTCAACAAGATGGCCTCCTAAATGTCCACCTTCATCCTCAACCAAGGATTCTCCAGCACCATAGTTGACGGGGTCCTCAGCCAAGTCCAACCCATCTTCCGCACTTCTGCCTTCACCTCCTCTCATCCCTTCCACAATAGTGATAAGGTCTCCCTTGTCCTTACCATCCCATCAGCATCCACATCTGAAGGATTATTAGCTGCCATTTGTGCCACCTCAAGTGGGATATCACCACCAGGCACATATTCCCCTCCTTTTCTTGTCAGCCTTCCACTAGGACCATTCCTTCAGTACACCCTAGTCCACTTCTCCTTCACTTGCAACACCACACCCCCCACACATCCCAATGAAACTCTCCCCTGCAACTGCAGAAGGTGTCACACCCTCCTGTTTACTTCCTCACTCTTCAGTATCTAAGGGCCTAAACACACTTTCCTGGTAAAGCAGTGCTTGACCTGCACTTCAGTCAATCTACTCAACTGCACTCATTGCTCACAATGTGGTCTTCACTACACTGGGGAAACAGAGCATAGACTGCTTGATTGTTTCACAGAACATCTACGTTATGCCCGCAAAAAAGACCCTGATCTTTCAGTTGCCTGCAACTTCAACACACCACCCTGTTCCCTGGCCTACATCTCTGTCTCAGGCTTGCTGCAGTGCTTCAATGCAGCTCATCACAGGCTGGAAGAGCAGCACCTCACTTACCACTTCGGAATTCTACAGTCTTCTGGAATCAATATCAAGTTCAACAATTCTAGAGCTTGAGGCACCTTCTTCCATGTCCTTACCCCAACCCTCATACAGCAGGCCTTGTTATCACATGGTCTTCTACTACACACACAACCTATTGTAAGCCACTATTAGTCCACATTAGTAGCTACTCATTCACCTAGGCTGACCATTATCCATTCCTTTGTCTGTCCAACTGTTCTTCTTTCTCTTAGGGCTCTACTGTTTACTCCTTACCCCCTCGCCCACCAGTATAAAATACTTCTGCATAAAAACCAACATTTTTCCTAGCTACCGTCAGTTCTGAAGAAAGGTATCAGGACCCAAAACATTAACTGATTTCTCTCCACAGGTGCCACCAGATCTGCTGAGATTTTCCAGCAATTTCTGTTTTTGTTTAAGAGTCAACATTGGTTTAGGTTGGGTGTCACATGAAGGCCTTGCTGGAGAAAGGCAGAACAACCTGGCAAAACTTCTTGTTTTCTATTAGATTTGAACAGCAGAAGAATACAAGATCTATCAGATTTGGTTTTACTAACAATGGACAACTTGAATTACTGTGGCATCTTCAATATGTCAAAGTGTCCCAAAACTGCAAGTCTGTTAGAAATTAGGAAAACGCAAAAGATAAACATATGTTCAGTGGTAAGCCAAAAATTAATAAAGAGAAATGTCAGTGGTTAAGTACTTTCTTTCTTCACTTTCTTGGAAACTGCTCAAGTTTTTGTTTTCATAGAAAAGAAAATCAGGAGAATGTTTATTCCTCAGTGACGAGACAGCTGTGGCTCATCCAAAAACGAATGTAGTCAGTCGAGGCCTGAGTCCAAGTTCTGTCTATTCCAGAGGTGTGTCACAGCATGCCTCAACAGGCTGTTTAATGTAAGAGAAGCTCTGAAGGAGATCACCATACTGAAATGTTAACTCTACTTTCTCTCCACAGAGGAGAAAGTGAGGTCTGCAGATGCTGGAGATCAGAGCTGAAAATGTGTTGCTGGAAAAGCGCAGCAGGTCAGGCAGCATCCAGGGAACAGGAGAATCGACTTTTCGGGCATAAGCCCTTCTTCAGGAATCATTCCTGAAGAAGGGCTTATGCCCGAAACGTCGATTCTCCTGTTCCCTGGATGCTGCCTGACCTGCTGCGCTTTTCCAGCAACACATTTTCAGCACAGTGTGTAATAATGTTATTCAATTGGAATCAATTGCAATATTGTCAGCAATTTGATTTTTATCAAAGTTGAAGACAGCATATCAAATAGTAAGACCCATTGCACATCAAGCAGGATGGCTACTATATATAAAAAAAATCTTTCTTTCTGACTTCTCAAACTATCCCATATTGTTACCATGGATCTACCTTAGAAGTTTCTGTCCACCGATATAACACTGATATCCCACAAAGTTTCTCACTTTAGATAAAATAAAGAATTGTGGATGCTGAAGATCTGAATCAAAAACAGTAATTGCTGGAGAAACTCAGCAGTTCTGGCAGCATCTGTGGAGAGAAAGAGCGAATCCTCCTATTACACACTGTGGTCAGACAAACCTGTAACACCAAGCCAAAAATGAGGTATTCTGAGGAATTTCTGCAATCTGGTTAAAGAAGAGTCTTAAGGGGAAGTGGCACAAAGATACAGCAGTTTAAGAAGGAAATTCCAGCTCTTAGGTTCAAGACATTCCAAGGCACTGATGGCAATACTGGATAAGTTAGATCCCAGTGTGAGACCAGATTTGATAGATGATAAGTTTTATCTTTCTTTCTCTTGTCTTTCCATTTCACACTTCCTTATTTTTATATCTCTTTCCAGTTCTCTTTTTTCTTACTCCCTATACTTCCATTTCTCTTTGTCTCTCTCTCTTCTCACTTCTCTTTACATTTCTTTATCCTATAATTCTATTATCCTATAATTAGTGGGCAGCACGGTGGCACTGCTGCCTCACAGCGCCAGAGACCCGGGTTCAATTCCCGCCTCAGGCGACTGACTGTGTGGAGTTTGCATGTTCTTCCCGTGTCTGCGTGGGTTTCCTCCGGGTGCTCTGGTTTCCTCCCACAGTCCAAAGATGTGCAGGTCAGGTGAATTGGCCATGCTAAATTGCCCATAGTGTTAGGTAAGGGGTAAATGTAGGGGTATGGGTGGGTTGCGCTTTGGCGGGTCGGTGTGGACTTGTTGGGCCGAAGGGCCTGTTTCCACACTGTAAGTAATCTAATCTAATCTAATCAAGTTATTCCTTCATTTCTAATTGAATTTTAGCTAATCCTAGTGATGACAGGTTTCCCTTCCTTTAACTCTAAATGGTAACTAATCACTTTAAGGATCTCATCTTTATGATAATCTGTTTTTACTTACATCTCTCTCAGGCTAAGCCTTGGTCACTGACCTAAAATAATCTACTGTTACAATCTTCTACTTCCAGAAAGGTCAGCAACTGTCAAAGTGTTCTGCTGGGCTTAAAGTGATATGTCAAACTAGATCATCAAGGATTAATCATTAAGGGTTAATTGGATATGACTGAATAAAATGGAAACACGAAATTGAATAAAGATTCGTGCACTTTGTGTCTTTCACAGTGTCTTACACCTGCACACACACACCATGGGTGCTGGGGATAAAAATAAGCACTACCGCAGATAGGTGGTAGTGTAGGGTAAAGAAAAAAAAAAATAAAAAAAAAAAAAAAAAAAAAAAAAAAAATAAACTCCCCCCTGTCTCTCTGGGGAAGAGGCACCGGCCCTCGGAGGGGAGGGACTCTCCTGCAGCGCGCCGGCAGGAGTGAGTGACTGTCTGTGTGCTGGGACTCTCCTCCGCTATCGCCTTAGGAAGGAAAGAATAAAAAAAAAGAGCAAAAAAAAGAAAAGAAAAAAAAAAAAAATAAATCCCCCCCCCGGTATTGTCTGCACTTTTGTATGTAACGGTATTGTCTAATGTATAAATGTCATTGTCATTGTCTTGTCACACGTGGAACTGGGATTTGAGGTTTGTCCTCCTCCCTGTAAAATGGTTGAACGGTAGGGTTCGGGGCCTAGCTTTGCTGCTCCCCTCCCTTGTAAAACTGCTGTCTTTCGTGTACAGCTGTCAATGTTTTTTGTAAATTGTTTTGTAACTTGTTTAATAAAATAAAAAAAAAAATAAAAAAAAAAAAAATAAATAAATAAATCCCCCCCCGCCCAGAAAGCCGCCCAGCCCACACCAATGGCTGACGGTGGTGCCGCCGCACCCACTCCCCCTCCCCCGAAGTCAACACCACAGGCCCCGGCACCGGAGGCTAAGCCAGAGGCTCCCAATGCTCCAGCCTCTGGCAGGGAGGGGGGTGAGCGTCCGGCAGGCCAGAAGGCGCAGAGAAAGACGCGACGCGTCAAGCCCGCCCATGGGGAGACCACCCTATCCCCTTCCCCGGAACCTAGCCCACGACCTACCCCGCCCCGGCACGACAATGCCCCTGCGGCCGTGCCAGCGTCGCCCCGGCGCGGGACCCCTGACCCTCAAACCCCCGAACCTGTACCTGACCCTGACCCCAATGACACTACACCCACTCCCCACCCCGATGGAGAAACCCCTCGGGCTTTAAAAAAAAAAAGAAAAAAAAAAAAAAAAAAAATGGAAACACGAAATTGAATAAAGATTCGTGCACTTTGTGTCTTTCACTGTGTCTCACACCTGCACACACACACCATGGGTGCTGGGGATAAAATAAGCACTACCGCACTTAGGTGGTAGTGTGGGGGTTAAAGGGGGGGAGAAAAAAGAAAAAAAAAAGGAATGTAAACAGGAGATTGCATTGCCTTTTGTGAAGGGCAGTGTTTGTCACTGGCCACCCTGGTAAAAAAAAATAAACAGAAGGTTCTTCCTGGTGGTGGAAATTGAATAAAGATTGGTGCACTTTGTGTCTTTCACTGTGTCTCACACCTACATCCACACACCATGGGTGCTGGGGATAAAATAAAAAAAAAATAAACAGGAGTGAAAAAAGAAAAAGGAAAAATAGAAAAAAAAAGAAAAAAAAAATTAAAAAAATAAAATGGAAACACGAAATTGAATAAAGATTCGTGCACTTTGTGTCTTTCACTGTGTCTCACACCTGCACACACACACCATGGGTGCTGGGGATAAAATAAGCACTACCGCACTTAGGTGGTAGTGTGGGGGTTAAAATTTAAAAAAAAAGAAAAAAAAAAGAAAAAAAAAATAAACAGAAGTGTTTCAGGAAGAGGTGGGCACCGCAGGGAGTGGAGCAGAAAAAAATAAAATGGAAACACAAAATTGAATAAAGATTCGTGCACTTTGTGTCTTTCACTGTGTCTCACACCTGCACACACACACCATGGGTGCTGGGGATAAAATAAGCACTACCGCACTTAGGTGGTAGTGTGGGGGTTAAAATAAAAAAAAATAAAAAAAAAATAAATAAAATGGAAACACGAAATTGAATAAAGATTCGTGCACTTTGTGTCTTTCACTGTGTCTCACACCTGCACACACACACCATGGGTGCTGGGGATAAAATAAGCACTACCGCACTTAGGTGGTAGTGTGGGGGTTAAAGGGGGAAAAAAAAAGAAAAAAAAAAATTTAAAAAAGGGAAGTGTCACTGCCCTTTGATGTGAAGGGCAGTGTTTGTCACTATAAAAAAAAATAAAAAGTGGTTAATACCGCACTTAGGTGGTAGTGTGGGGGGAAAAAAATATAAGCATAGAATCACTGCCAAAAAAAAAATAAAATGGAAACACAGGCCTTGCTGTGAGCTGGGAGGCTCATGGGTTGTCCTGAAAGCTGTCACCCCGAGAGCCGGAGGGTGGGTAGGCCACCCTGATGCCAGTCACCCCGAGAGCTAGATGGTGGGTAGGCTGTTCTGAGCACTGTCGTCCCGATAAGGGGTAATCGGGACGGGCTGTCCTAGAGGTGGTCGAAAGGTGTCAGAGCAGCCGAGAGCCAGAAGGCACGTAGGGGCGGGCTGAGATCCGGAAGGCTTGTGGGCTACCCTACACGCTGTCGTCCCAGGAAAGGGGACGGGCTGTCCTAGAGGTGGCCGAAAGGTGTGCCAGGATAGCCCACTGGTCGGAGGTGCAACGGGGTGGGTGAGAGCCCAATGGTACCTAGGGGCAGACCGAGAGCCAGAAGGCGGGTAGCCGTCCTCAGCGCTGTCACCCCGGGCAGGTACCGGGGCGGGCTGCCCCAGAGGTGGTCGAAAGGTGCTGAGGGTGGTTAGTGAAGCCGGAAGGTGGGTAGGCCGTCCTGACTGCTGTCACCCTGGGCGGGTACCGGGGCGGGCTGTCCTAGAGGTGGTCGAAAGGTGTGTCAGGGCGGACTGAGAACTGGAAGGGGCATGGGGTGGACCGAGAACCAGAAGGTGGGTTGGGGCGGGCTGCCTTAGAGTGGTCGGAAGGTGGGAGGGATGGGGGCTTGCTGGGTCTGTATTGTCTGCACTTTGTATGTAACAGTATTGTCTAATGTAAAAATGTCATTGTCACTGTCTTGCCATAAGTGGAACTGGGATTTGAGGTTTGTCCTCATCTCCCTGTAAAATGGTTGAATGGTAGGGTTTGGGGCCTAGCTTTGCTGCTCCTCTCCCTTGTAACATTGCTGTCTCTTATGTACAGCTGTAAGTGTTTTTTGTAAACTGTTTGTTTGTAATTTGTTTAATAAAATAAAAAAAAATAAAATGGAAACACAAAAAACGAGAGAAAAAAAAAAATAAAATGGAAACACAAGGGCCCGGGTGTCCTTGGAGAAGGAGCATGCGGTGTCGACCAACACCCTGGAGTTGTTCAGGGAGAGGTGGGCGCCGCAGGGAGTGGAGTGCATCATTTCTCCCTCCAATTCTATTTTGATTTAGTCCCTACCCTCCCCTTCACTGTTTTGATCACACAGCACTGTCCCTTTGATGTGAAGGGCAGTGTTTGTCACTGGCCACCCGGGTGTTTTCCTATCTTCCTGGTGGTGGAAATTGCATAAAGATTGGTGCACTTTGTGTCTTCCACTGTGTCTCACACCTGCACACACACACCATGGGTGCTGGAGATAAAATAAGCACTACCGCACTTAGGTGGTAGTGTGGGGGTTAAGAAAAAAAAAATATTAAATAAAAAATGGGACATTAGAGGTGGGCGCTGCAGGGAATGGAGTGCATCATTTCTCCCTCCAACTCTCTTTTGATTTAGTCCCTACCCTCCCCTTCACTGTTTTGATCACACAGCACTGTCCCTTGATGTGAAGGGCAGTGCTTGTCACTGGCCACCCGGGTGTTTTCCTATCTTCCTGGTGGTGGAAATTGAATAAAGATTGGTGCACTTTGTAAAAAAAAAATAAAATAAAATGGAAACACAAAAAACGAGAGAAAAAAAAAATGGAAACACAAGGGCCCGGGTGTCCTTGGAGAAGGAGCATGCGGTGTCGACCAACACCCTGGAGTTGTTCAGGGAGAGGTGGGTGCCGCAGGGAGTGGAGTGCATCATTTCTCCCTCCAATTCTATTTTGATTTAGTCCCTACCCTCCCCTTCACTGTTTTGATCACACAGCACTGTCCCTTTGATGTGAAGGGCAGTGTTTGTCACTGGCCACCCGGGTGTTTTCCTATCTTCCTGGTGGTGGAAATTGAATAAAGATTGGTGCACTTTGTGTCTTCCACTGTGTCTCACACCTGCACACACACACCATGGGTTCTGGGGATAAAATAAGCACTACTGCACTTAGGTGGTAGTGTGGGGGTTAAAATTAAAAAAAAGGAAAAAAAATAAATAAAATAAAAAATTATAAAATGGAAACACAAAAAACGAGAGAAAAAAAAAATAAAATGGAAACACAAGGGCCCGGGTGTCCTTGGAGAAGGAGCACGCGGTGTCCACCAACACCCTGGAGTTGTTCAGGGAGAGGTGGGCGCCGCGGGGAGTAGAGTACATTATTTCCTCTTCCAACTCTATTTTGATTTAGTCCCTACCCTCCCCTTCACTGTTTTGATCACACAGCATTGCCCTTCGATGTGAAGGGCAGTGTTTGTCACTGGCCACTCGGGTGTTTTCCTATCTTCCTGGTGGTGGAAATTGAATAAAGATTTGTGCACTTTGTGTCTTTCACTGTGTCTCACACCAGCACACACACACCATAAAAAAAATAAAATGGAAACACAGTGGCGTGCATTATTTCCCCCTCCAACTCTATTTTGATTTAGTCCCTACCCTCCCCTTCACTGTTTTGATCACACAGCATTGTCCTTTTGATGTGAAGGGCAGTGCTTGTCACTGGCCACTCGGGTGTTTTCCTATCTTCCTGGTGGTGGAAATTGAATAAAGATTTGTGCACCTTGTGTCTCTCACTGTGTCTCACACCTACACACAGACACATCATGGGTGCTGGGGAAAAATAAGCACTACCGCAGTTAGGCGTAGTGTGGGGATTTAAAAAAATAACCATGGAAGTGGAGTGGAGAAAAAAAATAAGAAAAAAAATCATAAAATGGAAACACAGTGGAGTGCATTATTTCCCCCTCCAACTCTATTTTGATTTAGTCCCTACCCTCCCCTTCACTGTTTTGATCAAACAGCACTGTCCTTTGATGTGAAGGGCAGTGCTTGTCACTGGCCACTCAGGTGTTTTCCTATCTTCCTGGTGGTGGAAATTGAATAAAGATTCGTACACCTTGTGTCTCTGATTGTGTCTCACACCTGCACACACACAACATGGGTGCTGGGGAAAAAATAAACACTACCGCAATTAGGCGGCAGTGTGGGAAAAGGAAAAAAAAACAGGAGTGCATGCAGTGGTCCCCTGCAACCGCAGATTGCGGTGGTTCATGGACTCCCAGCCCAACTGCTTGTTCTGTGGTGCTGTGGAGTCCGTGGACCATGTATATATTGGGTGTGGGCACTTACACTCCCTTTAAAAAAATAAAAATAAATAAAATGGAAACACAGTGGAGTGCATTATTTCCCCCTCCAACTCTATTTTGATTTAGTCCCTACCCTCCCCTTCACTGTTTTGATCACACAGCACTGCCCTTTGGTGTGAAGGGCAGCGCTTGTCACTGGCCACTCGGGTGTTTTCCTATCTTCCTGGTGGTGGAAATTGAATAAAGATTCGTGCACTTTGTATCTTCCACTGTGTCTCACACCTGCACACACATACCATGGGTGCTGGGGAAAAAATAAGCACTACCGCACTTAGGTGGTAGTGTGGGGGTTTTTAAAAAATATATAAAATGGAAACACAGCCTGGGTATAGGCTGAGTGCAAAAACAGCTTGTGGTGGCTGGGAGTAACTGAATGACCTTGGTGGGTGGAAAACATTCCTTGTTCAAATGCAACAACATCTGGACAATAACCTAGCTTAGGCTGACAAGTGGCAAGTAATCTTCACACTACACAAATGCCAGGCAAAAACCATGTCCAATGAGAGGCAATTTAACCATCACCCCTTGACATTCAATGGTGTTACCATAACTGAATTCCCCACCATCAACCTCCTTAGGGTTACCATTGACCAGAAACTCAACTGGACTCACCACATAAAAACATTGGCTACTATAAACAAGTCAGAGGCTAGGAATACTGTAGTGAATAACTCACCTCCTGACTGCCCAAATTCTGTTTACCACCCACAAGGCATATGTCAGGAGTGCGTTTGAATACTCCCCACTTGGCTGGTTGAGTGCAGCTCCAACACCACTCAAGACGTTTGACACCATCGAGGACAAAGTAGCCTGTGTGATTGGCACCATATCCACAAATATCCACTCCCTCCACCACTGACACTCAATAGCAGCAGTGTGTACTATCTACAAGGTGCACTGCAGAAATTCACCAAAGATCCTTGAAAAGAACCTTTCAAACCCATGACTACTTCCATCTCAAAGGACAAGTGCAGCAGATACAACGCAACACCGCCACCTGTAAGTTCCTCTCAATGCCACTTATCATCTTGACTTGGAAATATATCAGTGTTCCTTCACTGTTGCTGGGTCAAAATTCTGGAATTCCCTCCTGAACAGCATTGTGGGTCCACCTACAGTGAACTACAGCAGTTCAAGAAAGCAGCTTCCCACTACCTTCTCAAGGGCAACTAGGTATAGGAAATAATGCTGGCCAGCCAGTGAAGCCTATATTCCATGACTGAATAAAAAATATTTGTGCAATTAACGCAAGGCTACCTGGAAATGTTTTTCAATTTGTTTTATGCACAATGGAATGCCTTGAAAAGTTCTGAAAGTTCCAAAATGGCAATACAGCACGTAACATTACATTCAGAATATTATTTTTATCAGAGACTTTGCCCCACTCGTGGAACCTGGAGTTCACGAGACTGGTCCCACAGAATCTGTGATAGGATTCAAAATGCCACCATTGCCAAAGATCCCCAGTGTGTAAAAAGGCAGTCTGAAATTTATTTGTTTAAATATATATCAGTGCTTAAGCCTAACCATTTAGCTCTGATATGTATTAATAGTGTAAATTAACAGTTATTCATTCAGATATGTATTAAGTATTTTAACTCCAAATATTAGATACATTTGGAGTACACATCTTCTTAAATTCATTTTGATCGACCATAAAACACCCATCATGCACTTTTTGCACAAAGCCAATTTGAAGTTCTAACCCATGTAATATATTTCACAATGCTCCTGTTTCTATGACCAGTGCTTCCATGTTTTTAAAGCTTCGTGGATCCCGCTTCAATCCAATAGTTTTTTTTAATCCCATAAAGTACTTGGTTATGATCCAAGCTGATGACAATACTGGACAAGTCAGATCCCAGAATGATATTTGGTAGTGAATAAGTTTTACTTTTTTTCTTTTTGTTTACCATGGAGGGTAGCCAATGAATTCACCATCCAAGCTTGCAGAGTCATAGAGTCATAGAAATGTACAGCACGAAAACAGACCCTTTAGTCCAACTCGTCCATGTCGACCAGATATCCCAACCTAATCTAGTCCCCCCTGCCAGCACCTGGGCCATATCCCTCCAAACCCATCTTATTCGTATATCCATCCAGATGCCTTTTAAATGTTCCAGTTGTAGTCAGGACAAATATCTTCAAGTTATCAGAGCTGAAGAAGTTTAGGCCATCAGAATTGTGAAAGGCTTATGCCAGTGGACCCAGAAAGGAATTGTAAAATTGTCTCCTTGGGGAGGTGATGGCATAGAGGATCTGAGTTCAAATCACACCATAGCAGGTGGTGGAAGTTGTTTTTTTTAATTATAGAATTAAAACTGTAATGATAATCATGAATCAATTGTCATAAAAATCATTTCATTCATGAATATCCTTTAGTGTAGGAAGTCAATCATCCATAATCTGGTTTGACCTACATGTGATTCCAGACCATTCCTGTGTGATTGTCTCTTAACTTCCCACTGAAGTGGCCTTCCAGGTCACTCTGTTGTATCAAAACCACAAAATGTCCCAGGAAGGAATGAAATCAAATGACCTGCCATTGACCTAGACACCAAAAAGAGCAATGGCAAACTCAGCCTTGTCAACTCTACAAAGTCCTCTGTACTAACATCTGAGGGTGAGTGCCAACACTGGGAGGACTGTCGCACAGACTAATCAAGCAATAGCCTGACGTAGTCAAACTCACAGTATCAGTCCATATGGACAACCTCATCACTGGCTATATACCGGTTCATTTGGAGGATCGTCTCACTAGAAGGGACAATTGCAGGGAATTGCCCTGTTAATCCACGACCTTGACTCTGGACCTCATGAAGTCTCATAGCAGCAAGTTAAATATGGGCAATGAAATGTCATGCTGATTACTATGTACTGCATCCTCTCCCAACCCACTCAGCTGATACATCAATATTCTTGATGATGGGCTTTTGCCTGAAACGTTGATTTTCCTGCTGCTCGGATGCTGCCTGACCTGCTGTACTTTTTCAGCACTACTCTAATCTTGACTCTAATCTCCAGCATCTGCAGTACCCACTTCTGCCTGCATTTATATTCTTCCATATTGAACAGCACTTTGACGAAGCACTGAGGGTATAAGGGTATAGAATACACTTTGGTTTGAGGGACTTCAATGTTTATGACCAACAGAAACTCAGCAACACCGTTACTAACTGAACTGGTCGAGTCCTAAATGATGTTGCTGCTAAGCTGGGCCTGTTAAAGGTGTTAAAGGAACCGACAAGGGAGAAAAATTTGACCTTATCCTCAATAATATCCATTCCAATGCGGTGTAGTGCATTATGGGCTGTCTGTTTGAGGTTACACTCCAGGAAATTTTTTGTGACCTTCAGATTGTTATCTGAGGTAGGCTTCCCATGTCATGAAGAACTTTTACTTTTTACCCTTTTCATAGCTTGCAGGGTATACATTAGTTATGTGCTTATTACTATGTGATTTAAGATCTGGAATTTATTCATTTTTCTAGGTTTTCTTCACCTCCAAAACTTGTGTATTACTGTCAAGTGAGTTTGATGAAATTGTTACATTCTATGTTGCATGTTTGTAAGAAGTAAATACTCTCCATGGGGAGGTTGTCATATAGCGGCTGTGTCACTGGGCTAGTTAGTAATCCAGAACCTCAGGCTAATGTTCTGGGGTGATGGGTTTGAATCTCTCCATAGCAGATGGTGAAACTTGGAGTACAAAACTAATCTAACAGTAACTATTGTGACTCAATTCCCACATCTGTATGGTGGACTCTTAACTACCCTTCATTAGGGATGGGAAATATGTGATGCTACATCCCATGAATGAATAATGAAAGTGTGAAAATATGAAATAAAATTCTGCCAGATTTGTATGAAGAAATGTTTCGTCTATCAGAACAAATTGCATTAATGTGTAATAATGTTTCACCTACATCACTTTATCTGTATTCTTATACCATGAGATCCCAGATTTTTTTTTCATTGAGAAACTAGGCTTTGGGGGAAGGATAAATTTGAGAATCATGAGGAACAGGGTTTTGTTTTATTAAAGTTTGTAAAGATAGGACTTTCAAATTATTTCCTAGACTTCCAGAATTATGATAAACTTTGATACAGCATATGGAAAAACCTTATTTTCACTAATTGGTCATCCATATTTAAACTAATTGCATTTACTGAGCACTTTTACGACCACTGGATTTCCCAAAGCGTTTTACAGCGAATAAATTACTTTTGAAGTAGAATCAATGTTGCAGTCTGAAAAATGCAACAGTTATTTGTGAACAGTAAATGCCAAGAAACAGCAATGTAATGATGGCCAGATAATCAGTTTTTGCAAAGTTGATTGAGGGGTAAGTAATGAATAGGATACTTGGGAAACTATTTCATTAGACCTTTTACATGTTGGTACAAACATGACATTTGTATGATCGCAATATTTTGGGACTGTGTCTTTAATTTAACGTAAACTGGAGGAATTAAAGACTCTTGTGACCTGCTCTGAATTCATCTGACAATAATCTGTGTTGTTTGGCTGTTAAAGTTAAGGGGAGGTGCGGTCTCAGTCATTTCACAGTCAGAAAGTGCAAGATAGTCACATTTCTAAACAATAACCGGAAGAGTTGTGCTGATGATGATAGATTGCTGGTCTCCAGGACCCAGAGAAGTGTTCGGATTTTAGGTTTCGGAGATGGCTATACTATAAATTGTCCAATTAATTCTAATTCTGGGTGCTCCGGTTTCCTCCCACAGTCACAAAGATGTGCAGGTCAAGTGAATTGGCCATGCTACATTGCCCATAGTGTTAGGTGCATTAATCAGAGGGAAATGGGTCTGGTTGGGTTACTCTTCGGAGAGTCAGTGTAGACTGGTTGGGCCGAAGGGCCTGTTTCCATACTGTAGGGAATCTAATCTAATAATCCAGTCCTCAATAGTATAGTGGTTAGTATCCCTGTCTGTCATACGGGCGACCGGGATTCAGTTCCCTGCTGGGGAGTCTGTGGTATCTGGGTGGCATGATGGCACAATGGTTTGTACTGCTGCCTCACAGCGCCAGCGATCCGGGTTCAATTCCTGCCTCAGGCAACTGTCTGTGTGGAGTTTGCACATTCTCGCCGTGTCTGCATGGGTTTCCTCCAGGTGCTCCGGTTTCCTCCCACAGTCCAAAAATGTGCTGGTTTAGTGAATTGGCCATGCTAAATTGCCCGTAGTGTTAGTTGAAGGGGTAAATGTAGGGGAATGGGTCTGGGTGGGTTGCTCTTTGGAGGGTCGGTGTGGACTTGTTGGGCTGAAGGGCCTGTTCCCACACCGTAAGCAATCTAAAATAGATAGAATTGGAAGTGTTCCAAGAATACCCAAATAGAACTTCTCTCTTGGTGCAATGCTGATGTAGTTCATGTTGTAATGGTAGTGGGCTTTCCAATGAGAAGTGTCCATTGGAAGTCATTGCAGGTTTTTGTAAATATCACTGAACCTGACAGAGCCGCAGTTTAATGTTTCATTGGAAGGAGAATACCTCTAACATTGAAGCAGTACCTCAGCACTGCACTGAAGTCTTACTCTAGAATATTATGTTCAAATCCTTGAGTGAGACTTAAATCCATAGTCTTCTGATGTGGACTTGGGACTACTACAGCTGATTCACAATGGACACATTAAGATTACGCATTTAGATATTAAAAAGAGATAAATTTATATTTGTTACCAAAAGAACAAAGGTAACACTTTCTTTAAACATAGTGTTGTGTCTGCCACACAGTGTGTTTAAACTCTTACTCTGAGCCAAGAACTGCAAGTTGACTCTTATAAACAATAATATCCATTTATTGGGCACAATTAATATGAGAACAGCAAATATACTATGAGCTAACGATATACACTTCCACTCCACTTTACTTAACTTTATATGATCGTATACCGCCACACTAAAACGTGGCTGGGCTCCATGTGGTGATGTCTTCTTCTTCTTCTTCTGATGGTCTTGGAGGTGTCTTCTCTTTTGGTGGTTATTCTCAAGTTACCTCACTGAGCAGGATTTGGACGTACTCTTATCCTTCCGAGTCTTCGCACCCTTTTGGGAATGTCTTGAGGATCTGCCAATGGATTGATCAGGTTTGATTACCCTGATCAATCAGATCCATCCAGGGGTTGGTGTGTTGATGGCAGGATAGCCCTTAGGTGTCCATTGTGGTAGGAGCTGAGTGCACGTAGCCTCCTCCAAATCAGGGTGCTAGGTGCCTCCATGTCTGACAAATGACTCAATGCTCCCAATTGTTCCATGGGCAACATTCCATTGTCCCATTCAAGTCCAACTTAAGGTGTACAAAGTTAAAAATCACACAACGCCAGGTTATAGTCCAACAGGTTTATTTGGAAGTAATAGCTTTTGGAGTGCTGCTCCTTCATCAGGTGATTGTGGACTCAACCACCTGATGAAGGAGCAGCGCTCTGAAAGCTAGTGGTTCCAAATACACCTGTTGGACTATAACCTGATGTTGTATAATTTTTAACTTTATCCACTCAGTCCAACACCAACACCTCCAAATCAAAACTTCAGGTGTGTATTGCGGGATCTGCAGCTGTCAAGTTTGTTTGCAAACCATCTGTGGGCAGCTGCAGCCTATCTGGATTCTGTAGCTTGTGGATTGGCACAGTCACATTAGTCAAAGCTTGCCTCCATTTCCCAGCATGCTTTAATTTATGGCCAGTTTATTGAAGTTCATCATAAATCAATTATTTTGGGCGGCCTGTCTAGCCACAATAGAAATGATAAAAAAAAGGACTGACTTAAGAGATATTAGGGAAACCAATACAAAAATTGAAAAGTAAAATTAGCAGGGAAATGGGGCCGTCAGTGAACCAACATAACCGTGATGTGGAGGTGTTGGTGTTGGACTGGGGTGGACAAAGTTAAAATCAGACAACACTAGGTTATAGTCCAACAGATTTAATTGGAAGTACTAGCTTTCAGACCACTGTTCCTTCATCAGATAGCCATAGAACAGGATCATAAGACACAGAATTTATAGCAGAATATCACAGTGTCATGCAACTGATATGATATATTGAACACATCTAGATTGCTATTAAGTCTTTCATCTTTTAGAATGCAATTACAATTCTGCAAATGTAAATTCACCCCATAGACTTATATGTGTGTGTGTGTGTGCGCGCATGTGAGGGAGAGAGTGTATGTGTGTGTGTGCATACAATCTTGATAAGCCAAATGATCCCCTGACAATAAAATTGTATAATTTTATAGGACATGATTTGCAGTCAAAATAAGCGAGAGGCATATAAGTAGCACAGGAACTTCAGACATATAAAAGATGTATGATTAACCCAAATATCAAAAACATCATGTTCTGAGATGCATCGTTTCACGACTACCTTTTGCAAAAAATGACACATTTCTGTCAGCCTCACCATGAAATGTACTGAATGGTTTGAAGTGGCTGTATTTTCATTAAAAGTATAAACTAAATTTGCATAAAAAGTTATGTTTTCTTCCTAAACTTCCATTTATATTGTGGTGAATATTAATTACTACCAATCAAACTCTCTGGTACTAAAAAATGTATTGCTGATGTGCATTTTTGTTCTTTGAGGTTATAGTTACTAGAGAAAACAGAGAATTTTTTTTTCACTCTCTGAATCCAATCTGTATCTATCACTTTTACTTCTCTTTCTTTATTTGATTCTACTTTGAAGTCACCCATTCTAATTTCCAGTTTCCACTTAATCCGTGCATCGTTGATTTCACAACCTACTATTTAGATGCTTATTTTGTTCACTCTGATCCCAGATGCCCTATTTCCCTTGCTGTGATCAGTTCACACTTGCAATGTGTTATTCAAACAATGTAGCACACTAAGTGAGCAAAACAGGTTGAGATAACAACAGAAACCATTAGATGCCCTGCCAAAGCAAAAACTGGCTCTGTCTGTCATGATGTGTGATCTTATTTTCTGAGAGCATAAGATTGAAAACCTTAGATTAAGACAGAAAATGCTAGAAATATTCAAGGTATCGGGCAGCTGCTGTGCACTGAAAATCGCTTAATATTGCTGGCTTACTGTCAGAACACTTTATCACTCCAAATATGCTACCTGACCTCAGTATTTCCAGTATTTTCTTCTTCATATTACGTTTTCAGTATTCACCATACTTTGCTTTTGAAAACCTTTGGCTACTAACCTTAGTTTGTCAATAACAATAAGGTTCAGGCCAGAAGAGAGAGAGAGAGAGGAGCCAGAAATATGAAAAATAAAGCGTTATTTTGATGTTTCTAATAAATTGAGAGTCAAACAGAAATCTAGCAAATTCCATAAATGTTTCTTTGTACATTTTTGACGACTTTTGCATTTTTGAATATTAATACAATTACGATCCATACAAATATGCAACGGAACATGCCATTAAATAAAAGCTTCAATACCACTAGCTTCCTACAGGTGGTGCGCTTAAGCACCATAATCAGAATTGCTCAGCAGTGCCACCAGCAGATGTTCACTACTACTGCAAACATTGGCAACGTTTGTCGATAAAATTGCCGAGTTGTTGCAGGATGCAAACAGCTTTTCCCTCGAATATTTCTCCAAAAATTGCTCGAAAGCAATTTTATTTATTTTATTTAAATAAAGGAGGTCAATTTACATGCAATCTTTCAGTTGTACTTCTCAATTAAAACTTCCATTTCAAACATACTTTTATTTGAGTGTTGAAACATTGGTTTATATGTATTCTTCCTACAAGCTTTACAACTCTAATTTTAAAAAGTACATATCTGGTGTTTCGAGTATAGAGAAGTTTCCCTTGACCTTCCTGAAGACAAGTCGCATACAGATTTTTGACTACTCTTGTAAATACTTATATCAGGCAAAAAAAAAATACAGTTATTAGTTCATGTCTTCTTGGTCTTCTCCAAGTAACATTCATGCCTCAGGTCGGAAAGTCAGGCAAGTAGTGTAGAGACCTTTGTATGCCCATCATGTCTGAGAATTTACTGCTGTTGTATCCTTGTCAATGTTCCCCACCAATGCCTTGTGTCATCAAATTAAGATGTTAACTGGGACAGGCATAATAAACTTCAAACTGCCCAGACCAGCTCTTAAGCACAAAAGGATGAGGAAATTTCCCCTGATATGTAAAGGATTTTGGCGCTTTCCCCAACACAGACTCTTGTTGTCAAAATTAAACAACAGTTTATTTATTCAGACTGACAGCCAGTTTCCACTATTCAGACGTAGGTAGTAATGTATTAACGTTAACCCTATGATTATGGTAAAATGCTAAAAATAAATCCAAATTCCCCAAAGCTGCTCATTTGCATAATTACTTGTGCGGTCAGATACGATGTAGGAAGTACCCTGGTTCTGGTCAAAAGTGTATCACAACTATTGAATTTTTAAGACTCAAAGCAAGTTTAAATTAGCGTTATTACAAGAAAGTGGAATTGGTATAAGGACGAGAAGATGACTGAAAAAAAAGATGATTACCAACATGGTGACTCATCACAGAGATTAAACTGGAAGGTCAAAAGAAGTCAAACTGTTCATACTACAAAAAAAATTTTTATCAGAAAGAGAATATTCCAACTTTACACATATCAATTATAATCTGCAAATTTAAACACTGAGACTTTGAAAAATTGTAAACCGAACCCTCTCACATTGCACAGCGATCAAGTTCTGTTCTCTGGTGTTCAGCAGAATCTAGTTACTGCTGAGACACTCGTGCTTAAACTAAATTTTTTTCTGCATTGCCTTAGATTCTGTCTATAAAATATACCTAAATACTGACTTAATTCTCCCTGTTTATTTCACTATTGCGAAGATGTGTAAGCTAATGAATCTCTATGCTAGATTTCATCTCTGACTCTGGCGCAAAGAAGTAAACTCCTTTCATAGGTATTCTATAGCAATTGATTCAATGAGTAACTTGGACTGAACATGTCATGCTTGGTGAAAGTGAGGACTGCGGATGCTGGAGATCAGAGTCAAGAGTGTGTGGTGCTGGAAAAGCACAGCAGGTCATGCAGCATCCGAGGAGCAAGAGAATTGACATTTCGGGCAGCAGCCCTTCATCCTGATGTTAGTGTGGCCCGTGCAGAGGCATACAGAGTGGTCAGAATGAGCATGTAATGCTGATTTGACTCTAGTCCGGCAATTTTGGATCTCCCATGTCTCCCATATTACCTCTTAATTCAGCAGCATGAAAGCTCCCCATAACCATGGATGTTCAGCTTAGGTGCCTTTGATTTCTTTTGCTTTTGCTGTGTACCATTTTACAAACATACAAACTGGTGGATTAGGAACAATATTAAGTCCACCAGCCCCATGAATCTGCCCCGCCATTTAATAAGATAAATGCAACATACTCTTAAGGGAAATACTCATTGTGTCTTTGCCATATCATGGCTTGTGATCTCATGGTATAAAGCTTTCAATTTTCACCTTACAGAACTCTGTTCCCTTGCAGCATGATATACTGGTAGAAGCATGTTCCAGCACATCAGCACTGCTTAACTTGGGCACAGGCATGCAAGTGTCTGTGATTGAAAATGAGGAGGTCTAATAAAAGTCCATTTAATTCATCAGTATTACGTGACCTATGTCACATCCTATGTTACACTAACAAAGGCATCCAACATGAGGGTGGCAGGTCATCAGTATATTTCAGCACCTTATGTCACTTGCCTGATCCAATGGTGACCTCAACTCCAATTTAGTGCTTACACCCTTTACTCTTTGATTCCCTTATTAGTCAAAAAATTAACATTGCCTTAAAATCCATCACCCTCTGGCAAAAGAAATTACACAGACTCACAGTGCTCTGAGAGAAAAAAAATCCCCTTATTGCCACCTTCAATGACAGACCTCTTATTCTTAAGCTGTGGCCCATAGTTCTCAACTTTTCCAGAAAAGAAACATCCTTTCAAAATCCATCCTGCTAATTCTCCTCAAGATGTTGCAATTGGATCAGTTTTCAATCATCTTAACTCCAATGGATAAAAGGCAATCTTTCTTCATAAGATAACCCCTTTATTGTTGTTCTGTTCGCCGAGCTGGAAATTTTTGTTGCAAATGTTTCGTCCCTTGTCTAGGTGACACCCTCAGTGATTGGGAGCCTCCTGTGATGCGCTTCTGTGGTGTTTCCTCCGGCATTTATAGTGGCCAGTCCCTGCCGCCTCCGGTTGTCAGTTTCAGCTGTCCGCTGTAGTGGCCGGTATATTGGACAAACAGGAAGACAGCTAACGATTTGCATCCATGAACATCAACTAGCCACGAAACGCCACGACCAGCTATCCTTAGTAGCCACACACGCAGACGACAAGCAACATGAATTTGACTGGGACAACACTACCATTATAGGGCAAGCGAAACAAAGAACAGCCAGGGAATTCCTAGAAGCATGGCACTCATCCACAAACTCCATCAACAAACACATAGACCTGGACCCAATATACCGGCCACTACAGCGGACAGCTGAAACTGACAACCGGAAGCGGCAGGGACAGGCCACTATAAATGCCGGAGGAAACACCACAGAAGCGCTTCACAGCAGGCTCCCAAGCACTAAGGATGTCACCTAGACAGGGGACGAAACGTTTGCAACAAAAACTTCCAGCTCGGCGAACAGAACCACAACAACGAGCACCCGAGCTACAAATCTTCACCCAAACTTATAACACCTTTATCCCAGGCATCAACTGAGTGAGCATTCTCTGAACTGTTTCGAATGCAATATGTCCTTATTTGAAGAAGAAAGATCAAAACTGTACATAGTATTCCAGATGTGGCCTCACCAATGCTCTGTGCAACAGTTGCAACAAACAACAAAAGAGCCGGTTATTTTAGAACTAGTATTGGACAGCAAGGAAGGACTGATTCATAATTTTGTTGAAAATGAGCCTCGAGGGAAAAGTGACTGTAATGTGATGGGTTAGAAAATGATATACTTCATTCTGAAACTTAATCTAAAAATAAGTCTAGCATCTTAAATCTAAACAAAGGAAACTACTAAGGTACGAGGGGCAAATTATCTGAAGTAAGTTGATAAAAGTTATGATGGTAGATAGGGAAATGACTGGCATTTAAAGAACTAATACACAGTTTACAAAGATATTTACATTCTTATGAGGTTAAAAATTCCATCAGGAAAAATATTCTATCCTTTGATAACAAGAGAAGTTAAAAATTTTATTAAATCAAAACAGAGGCTCATAAAGTTTCCAAAATAATAGTATAAAGAAGGGGAAGATGACTTTTGTGTGTGGAGTCAGATGAGATAGGGAAAGCGCTAAATGAATATTTTTCGTCAGTTTTCACACTGGAAAAAGACAATGTTGTCGAGGACAATACTGAGAAACAGGCTATTAGACTAGATTGGATTGTGGTTCTCAACGAGGAGGTGTTAGAAGTTCTGGCAAGTGTGAAAATAGATAAATCCTCTGGGCTGGATGGGATTTATCCTAGGATTCTCTGGGAAGCCAGGGAGGAGATTGTTGAATCTTTGGCTTTGATATTTATGTCATCATTGTCTATGGGAATAGTGCCAGAAGACTGGAGGATAGAAAATGTTATTCCCTTATTCAAGAAGGGGAGAGAGACATACCTGGTAATTATAGACCAGTGAGCCTTACTTCGGTTATGGGTAAAGGTTGTAAGAGATAGGATTTATAATCATTTCAATAGCAATAAGTTGATTAGGGATAGTCAACACGGTTTGGTGAAGGGTAGGTTTGGCCTCACAAACCTTATTGAGTTCTTTGAGAAGGTGACCAAACAGGTGGATGAGGGTAAAGCCATTGATGTAATGTATGTGGATTTCAGTAAGGCGTTTCATAAGATTCCCCATGGCAGGCTACTGCACAAAATATGGAAGCATGGGATTGAGGGTGATTTAATGGTTTGGATCAGAAATTGGCTAGCTGGTGGTTAATGGGAGATGTTCATCCTGGAATTTAGTTACTACTGGTGTACTGCAAGAATCTGTTTGGAGTCCACTGCTGGACCTGGATGAGGGGGTAGAAGGATGGGTTAATACATTTGCAGATGACAGTTGTGGATAGTGCTGAAGGATGTTGTAGGTTACAGAGGGACCTAGATAAGCTGCAGTGCTAGGCTGAGAGGTGGCAAATGGAGTTTAATGCAGAAAAGAGATTCACTTTGGAAGGAGTAACAGGAATGCAGAGTACTAGGCAAATGGTAAGATTCTTGGTAGTGTAGATGAGCAGAGAGATCTCAGTGTCCATGTACATAGATCCCTCAAAGTTGACACCCAGGTTGATAGGGCTGTTAAGAAGGCATATTAGCTTTTATTAGTAGAGAGATCGAGTTTCGGAACCATGAGGTCATGCTGCAACTGTGCAAAATTCTGGTGTGGCCACACTTGGGATAATGCTTACAGTTCTGATGGCTGCATTATAGGAAGGATGTGGCAGCTTTGGCAAGGGTTCAGAGGAGATTTACTATGATGTTGCCTGGTATGGAGGAAAGGTCTAATGAGGAAAGTCTGAGGGACTTGAGGCTGTTTTCGTTAGAGAGAAGAAGGTTGAAAGGTGACTTAATTGAGACATATAAGATAATCAGAGGATTAGACCGGGTGGACAGTGAGAACCTTTTTCCTAGGATGGTGATGGCTAGCATGAGGGGGCATAGCTTCAAACTGAGGGTGACAGATGTCAGAGGTAGTTTCTTTACTCAGAGAGTAGAAGGGGCATGGAACGCATGCCTGCAACAGTTGTGGACTCACCAACTTTATGGGCATTTAAATGATCATTGGATAGGCATATGGATGAGAATGGAATAGTGTAGGTTAGATGGGCTTCAGATTGGCTTCACAGGGTGGTGCAACATTGAGGGGTGAAGGGCCTGTCCTGCACTGTAATGTTCTATGTTCTATGTCTGTACTGCAACAAGGAACAGTGACATTAACCACCAGATCTGTGAGTATGGAAAGTGCTGCCAGAGGAAGTGGTAAAGGCTGGTACAATTATAACATTTAAAAGGGTATATGAAAATGAAGGGTTTAGAGAGATATGAGCCAAATGCTGGCAAATGGAAATAGATTAATTTAGGATATCTGATTGGCATGGATAAATTGGAATGAAGAGTCTCTTTCCGTGTTGTATATCTCTATGACTCTATGATTTTACATCATGGGTGTGTCAGTAAGTGTTCTCGTGGGGTTTAACATTTTCATGTTGGAAAGGGTGAGTTCCAAGCACTGTATGAAATCTTGTACTGTGAGTTTATGCTTGTTGACAGTGGTATTAGGCTGTCTGGTGGGCCTATCAATGTGCCATCCTATCTATATCATCTTCAAGTCTCTTCCTATCCTCTTACATTTCACAATACTTCCAATGTTTGCATCATTTTCAAATTTTGAAATTGTGTACTATACATCCCCATCTAAGTCATTAATCTAAATCATGAAAAGTAGTAGTCTTGATTTCAGTCCCTGTGAAACCCTACACCTTTTTCCATTCTAAAAAAAAAGCATGCATGTGCTATGAAGAGGGGCTGGATAAGCTTGGGCTGGTTTCTTTGGAGTAGAGAAGGTCAAGGGGTTATCGGATTGAGGTGTACAAAATTATGAAGGGTGTAGACAGGGTGGATAGAAAGCAGCTATTCCCCTTTGCTGAAGGATCAAAAACAAAGAGGCATAATTTGAAGGGAAAAGGTAGGAGGTTTAGAAGGGAATGAAGAAGCTTATTTCACCCTGAAAATGGTAGGGGTGTAGAATAAACTGCCGGGAACGGTAGTTAAGGTGGGAAACCTCACAATCTTAAAAGGTACTTGCCTGAGCCCTTGAAGTATCACAACATTGAGGAAAATGGGCCTAGTGCTGGAATGTGGGACGAGTACAGATTTACTGTATTTTTGGCAGTACAGATTTGATGGGCTGTAGGGCATCTTCTGAACTGTATGATTCTATGATACATCCAAGGTAAACCTAGATGGAAAATAGTCATTTAATATCACATTCCTGTCCTCTGCCTTTGGGCATGAACCACTTTTCAGCCTTAATTTGCCTTGCTACGCCTCTTCCCACTTTTAAAACTATTATTATGCCTATGGAAAACTTTTGGATTCTCTTTCCTGTTGGCTGCTAGTTTCCCTTTGCGCTCTGTCATTGTCTCTCTTGTTTCTTTTTACATTCCCTCTGAATTTTCTGTATTTTGTTTTATTCTTAATTGATTTGATTTGATTTATTTATTGTCATGTGTACCTAAATACAGTGAAAAACTTTGTTCACAAACAGTACAGGCAGATCATAGTAAGCAATTCTTACAGATCATAGGATGAAAAAGTACTTAAGACAGTGAGGTTACATCACACAGGGCATGCATGAGGCAAGATCAACACTAACAAGATTAGCATTATTTGAAGGTAGAGAGTGCATTCTTCAGTAATTGTGTTAACAGCTTGACAACAATCATTTGAAGTTTGCTGGTCGATGCTTTGCCATGGCGGAGCAGAGAATGGTCACAAATTTTGATTCCCTCACCTGAAAACCAGCACAATTTAGTTTTTAGTCCATAAGAGAGAATCACATTTGGTTCTGCAGCCAGCCATCTGTGGATATTCTGCTGCCTGTTGCCCAGATGTCGAACTTGCGTTTTGATTTTAATTAGCCACTCCTCAAATCCCTGGGCCTCTGGGAAAGATGTTTTTGGAGACTCTTCAAAGATTTTCAGAAGTAATGTTCCCTAAATCTAACCATTCCCTTTAATTTCTCCATCATTTTCAAATTTTATTTGTTATTTTCAGGGCGTGTAGATGGTATAGATAGGAATTTGGATTGTGTTGAGATACACAGATCAAGAAAGTCAAGTGACACAGATGAGGAAGTGAATTGCTAAGTAACTGCACCATAAGATGTAAGATAAGAGATAGGAACAGAGTTAGGCCATTCGGCCTGTTGTGTCTGATCCATCATTTGATTGTGGCTGACATGTTTATCAACTCCATTGTCCTGCCTCTCCATGTAACCCTTGATCCCCTTAATAATCAAGAACTTACCCATCTCTGCCTTAAAGACAGTCAATGACTTGGCCTCCACAGCCTTCTGTGACAGTGAGTTCTACAGATTCACTACTCTCTGGCTGAATAAATTCTTCCTCATCTCAGTTCTAAAGGGTCATCCCTTCATTCTGAGGCTGTGATCTTGGGACCTAGTCTCTCCTACTAGTGGAAACATCTTCTCCATGTCCCCTGTATCCAGGCTTCTCAGTATTCTGTAAGTTTCTATCAGTTCCCCCTCATCCTTCTAAACTCCATTGAGTACAGACCTAGAGTCCTCAACCACTCCTCATATGACAAGATTTTCATTCCCAGGATTATTCTTCTGAACCTCCTCTGGACCCCTCAATGACAGCACATCAGTTCTAGATTAGGGGGCCAAAACCCCTCACAATATTCCAAATGCATTCTGACCAGAACCTTATACCACCTCAGCAGTACATACCTGCTCTTGTATTTTAATTTTCTCAAAATGAATGCTAAGCATTGCATTTGACTTTTTAAATGCCAACTGAATCTATGTGTTAACCTTAAGAGATTCCTGAACTAAGATTCCTAAGTCCCTTTTGTTTTAGATTTCTGAAGTCTTTCCCCATTTCAAAAATAGCCTATGCTTCTATTCTTCCAACTAAAGTGCATAACCTTATATTTTTCCACATTGTATCCCATCTGCCACTTCCCTGTCCGACTCTTCTAAACTGTCCAAGTATTTTTGTAGCCTCCCCCCTCTTCCTTAACATTATCTGTCCCTCCACCTACCTTGGTGTTACCTGTAAACCTAGCAACAGTACCCTCAGTTAATTTGTCCAGATTGTTAATGTATAACATGAATAGTTGTGGTCCCAGCACTGACCTTTGCAGAACTCCATTAGTCTGCAGCTGCCATCCTGAAAAAGACCCCTTCATCCCCATTGTCTGCATTCTGCCCATCCTCTGCCCATGCTAGTACCTTGCCCCTAGCACCATGGTCTTACGTTATTTAGTAGCCTCCTGTATGGTACCCTGTCAAAGGCCTTCTGGAGATCTAAATAGATCACGTCCACTGACTTACCTTTCTCTAGTTGGCTCATTACCTCTTCAAAGAATTGTAACAGATTTGTCAGGCATGACCTCTCCTTCACGAAGCCGTGCTGGCTCAGCCCTATTTTACCCTGCGTTTCCAAATACTCAGCAACCTCATCCTTAATAATAGATACTAAAATATCACCAACAACTGAGGTCAGGCTCAGTGCCCTATACTTTTTTGGTTTCTGCCTCCACCTTTTGTTAATTACAAAAGAGTATTCTTGTTAGGACCAGGACATAGCTGTTACATGCTACACCAGACCACCAGGCCTGAAGGTTTCCTTAAAGAGGGTGGTGGCTGTAATGTTTATCATGAGCCCATGTGAGCTGACATGCCCAGCCAACACCTTCTGGAGAAAGCAGCAGCTCCAGAAACATTTATTTATTTTCTCTATTCCATGATTGATTCAAGCAAGTTGGCCAATTCAATGTGAAAGCAATGATAATTAGTTACAATTTGGACAGAAATCTGAAATAAAATAAAGAGAATTGAGATTCTTTGGTAATGACCACATTTTGTTCTTTTACTGATTCCAGCAGTACCAAAAGAGACACATTTAAGCAATCATCGGCATACATTAACATATGTTAGGCCATCAATTTGTATTATTTACAACTGACATTTCATTGGTTCTCTTAACTTTGTTCAGTGGTAATTTCAGCAGCTGTTTTTCACACTTTGCAGCATTTCAGTGTGGCTGTTAAGTGAAGGAATTGGCCATGAAACAGCTGTCAAAGATGCTTAATGCCCCAAGTCAGAAAATCACCTTTAATGTTAATATAGTTAATGATGATTAAACCTGAGTTACTTTTGTTGCAAGCAAAAAAAATTGAAACAGCACTTGCAAACCTCACAGCTAGAAATGTAATTTATTACATCAATTAAGCTAATCTATATTTATATTGCTAGATCAGGAAACCGATGTTACTGAAAATCAATCAAATGCTTGCCTCTCATCTAGTGTTAACATTCAAAAGAATATTGAAATGTATAATGCTGCTTACTATAATCAGTCCAAATTAAACTCATGCTGCATGAAGATGCTTGCGTTCATCATAATTACTGTTGCATATTCACTCATGACACTGTGAGTAATATTCTCATTCAGAATTCTCACAGGAGGTCTTAGGAGTATAAGGTGTTGCCCCAAAGATCTACAAGGGAGTTTTCTGATTGACCAATTTGAAATTAATTTATTTTATAGCATGATAGAAATCAGGTATGAGCTATAATTGTATGATACACATTGACAATAAGAGATATATTAAGTCTCTCTCTTTCAAGATCCAGAGTTGTTCTACCATTTAAGTCCGTATGAAATTGTCATATTTAATGCATGACTCAGCATTTACTCTATCAGAACATGGTATCTTATAATGATGCTTACCTGATTAAAGTCAATGTTTATTTATTACCTGTATGATGGTGACAGGGGAAATGGGGTGGGAGTTTGCATCACTGTCAAAGGAACCGCAGTAAATCCCAAATAATCCAAACGGTGTGGTTAAGAGGAAGTAACTTGAGGCAGAGCTCTAATTGACTGCGTGGCATGGTGGTTCAGTGGTCAGCCTTACAGTGCCAGGGACCTGAGTTCGAATCTAGTCTTGTGTGACTGTCTGTGTAGATTTTGCCTGTTATCCCTATGTCTGTGTGAATTTCCTTCGGGTGCTTTGGTTGCCTCCTACAGTCCAAAACATTTGTAGGTTACATGGATTGGCCATGCTAAATTGCCACATGGTGTCAAGGGATGTGCAGGCTAGGTGTATTACCCATATATAATATGCTCTTCAGAGGGTCAATGGGCCAAATGGCTTATATCTGCACTGTAAGGATTCTATGATTGAAAGTAGGAATGTGTAAGGTTATCAAACTGATACCCCACCTGTAAGTTTAATAAACCTGAACATTTACTACCAGTGCCTAACTTGTGGCACGTGCACCCAGAGTTTCAAGAATGAAAATGGCAGCAAGGAAGATGGTGGCCAATATACAGTAAAAAGAATCATAACTTTACTCAAAGGATAGCTACTGAGTAAGTGAAAGGAGAAATGTTGTAGTGATGTCAGATCATGAGCAACTGGAGGCTGCATCTGGAAGTTTCCAGATAAGATGTCTTCTCTTACCATCTTCAGTTTAGTTATGTTCAAAAAAGCCTATTGCTGATCATTCATAAGTGTATAGATTTCATTAAATGTTGACCATGGTTACCAGGCCCATCACACTGACAGGCCTGAAGAGAAGCCCAGTGATACTGCAGTATTGTGGGTAAAGCATCGGGCCAGCCCGTCATTCAAACCCTGAGGCAGGACAAATACATGAAGAGAAGCTGCGCAGCAAAAAGTGTTATAAAGTGATTGACTTTGAAGCTAATCTAGGTATGAACCATGGAAAAGGAATGCCTGTACAGAAGTTGAAAAAGCAGGAGAGAATACCCAGAGCAGACAAAGTGACAATTAACTGGCAGCATACAATCACCCAAAATGAGTATTAAATAACCATTATTAAATAGATGTCAATATTAATGTATAAGCATACAAAAGAGAAATCCGATGCAATGCTATAAAAGGACAGGGAAGAAAGAAGCATTTGGTTGACATTCGTCACATAGGAAATAAAATGAACAGGAAAGACGTTTTAGCTTTGCCAGAACCTCTAGAAAATGTAGATGACCCTGAACAAGCTGTATATTGGGTACACTGGTGCTGAAGGTTTTGAATATACTGTGCCATTGCAGGCTTCAATAAGAAGCCAGAAAATGACTAGGATTATTGCTTGTAATAAGAAGGTGCGACCTATGACACTGCAGCTAAAGTCTTTGACCCCTATTTTAGTTTAAGAAACCCATTATAGACAGGGTCAAGTTTAATCAATGCAATTTGGTGCTGGGGAAGCCATGTATTCCTTTGTAAATAACCTATACTATGCCACGGTTAATTAGGAGTATGGATCCTTGAGACAGGAGTGCATACGAGTCTGCATTACAGCAGTAGTACCAGAGGAAGCTCTACCAGAATTCTCCAGCCTAATGGCAAGTTTATGCTACATAAGGCCAAAATATGAACCAGTCTGAAATTTGTAAGAATCTGGGAGGTGATGGCCTAGTTGTATAATTGCTCAGAGGCCCAGGTAATCATCTATGGACCTGGGTTGAAATCCTGCGAGGGTAGATAGTGAATTTAAGTTCAATAAGAAAAAAACATCTGGTTCACTAATGTCCCTTAGGAAAGGAAACTACTAAGTTTACCTGGTCTGACCTACATGAGACCTCAGACCCACAGCAATGTGGTTGACTTTTAACAGTCCTCAGGTCAATGAATGCTGGCCTGGCTAGTAACAACCACATCCCATGAATGAATTTAAAGAAACTGACTTTTCATTTAAGGTTAAAGAGAAATTTCCTGGATCCAAGCCACTGAAGTGAACTCAGTACAGGTCGTTGATCAGTAAAACTGCAGACACAATGAGATATGCTGCTCCAGCCAGTATTATCAAATAGTGGGTGGGAAAATTCCACATCAGCACCAGCCCTGCTACCCACTTTGCAGCAATGGAAGAGAGATTACAGAGACTTGGTCATTCCAAATCAACATAGTTCTTTGTTAAATAGAGCTAAACGGCTTTGAAACTCCTTCCCTCATAAGTTGCAGAAGCTCCAAATGTAAAATTACAGGCAACCTCAAGATCATTTAATAGAACTAATATTCTTTACTGTAAATAAAAATGCAAATATTATTTTCTCAAATAAGACAATTCAATGAAATTTTCAGTGGTCATAATTGTATTCTTAGAATAAACACACAAAAAAAAATCAATATATGTCCTGGCTCGATTCCATAGTGTTTACAATAATCATTGTCCTACATATAAGGGTAAGATTTTGTCAGGATAGGTAAAATTACGCATCTCCCAGACTTAGAACTGTGTCACCAATCCATTTCTGTAACAGGACAAAAATCCTGGAAGTCTCATCCCAACGATACTACAGGCATATCTACACAATGTGGGCTGCAGGCTTCAAGAAGGTTGTTAATCTACCATCTTCTCATGGACAATTAGGGCTGAGCAATAAATTCCAGCAATGTTCACACACCATAAAGAGAATCAATAAAAAGGGAAAATATGTCCTTATCATCCCTTTTGTTATATGGAGATAATATAAACTGTAAGGGCATTGTCAGAATATATACATAATTAGGAAAGATTATTAATTATTTGGATTTTAGTATATTTAAAACATTACTCTTATGAAATAAAGATTCAATTTGTACAGAGTAAAAGATCAAGTAAAAGATTAATGGATTCCCATTGTGAAAGTCAGAGCTAATAGATTTCCTTTCAGCAAAAGAAATTTCTGCCATACTGGAATGATGTAAAAGAATCTGTATCATTGGTCTAAACTGTCCTCAAAAATCTATAAGGATATCACACAAAAGTCATTGATTAAATGATTTAACTTGTACGTGGGCCAGGCTAATATTGTAATTGTCCTTTGTAAAAAACGTGCTGAAGAATTCTTACGACATAAAACATGGCAAACTCAGCTTAAGGAGATTGTACAAAGTGGTATCTCATATGCTTGTGAACTATTATCAGTTTAAGGAAGCACAATCACAAGAATGGAGTCGCCTATTGAAAGAAACAGATATTTTGTAACAAAAGCCGAAATTTTGTAACAAAAGCAGAAAGCAACTCAGCAGGTCTGGCAATATCTAAGGAGACAAAGCAGAGTCAACATATCAGATCTGGTGATTTTTCTTCAGAATTAATTGCAGCTAGGAAAGGTCAGTATATAGATGTTATGTAACCTTGAGTTAACCTTAAAAAAGAGAAGGTTACATATGGTCATAGAGTCATAGAGATGTACTGTACAAAAATAAACCCTTTGGTCCAACAAGTCCATGCCGACCAGATATCCTAATTTAATCCAGTCTCATTTGCCAGCACTTGACCCATATCCCTCTAAACCCTTCCTAATCACACACCCATCCAGATGCCTTTTAAATGTTGTAATTGTACCAGACTCCACCACTTCCTCTGGCAGCTCGTTCCATACATGCACCACCCTCTGCATGAAAAAGTTTACAAAAGAGGATTAAAAAACCCACTAAGAAACCAATAAAGAAAAGTCATAATATGATTATTATAAAATACCACAAATGATTATAAAATATCATAATCAATTTGACCATGTTAAAACTTAAACTTCATCGCAAGGGACTTCTTAACAATTAAATAATTGAGAATAATATTAAATGATACAACCTTATATGAAGTGTAATAGGATGATGAACATACACAGTGAGATAATACCAACATACGAGATAATAAAATCATTAACAATATAAACCTAGGCATCTGGTCACAGGGAGTCAGGTGTTGCTCAAGCAATACGTTGGCAATATATTTGTTTTTCATTAATGAAAGGCAATATCTTACTGCATACTCAAGAACTTTAAGATAACAGTTTCCTTTGAAATTTGATGATATTTTAAGATAATTGGATGTCAGATTGAATATTTTGATTCTAAGTAGAAATAAAGGGTGGAATCGTTCGGGATCTAAACTATGTTGGCTTCAGCTGGAAATGTGGCAGAATCAGGCAAAGGGAAGTCCAGGGAGATTTGTCTTGACATAAGGAACAATTTGTCGCACCTTTTAACAACATTCAAGGCATCAAAATGAGTTTATTGCTACAGAGCAGTAAGTTTCCTGTTAAGGTGAATTACTGCTTATCAATGAACTTATTAACTCCACATTTAACCTCATTAAGGTAAAACGTTTTCCTGTGGAGATGCTGAGAATATTTGACATGGAAGTCAGAGCAGATACTTGGCAACTTCAGCTTCCTGTTTACTCTAAAGGACATCAAGTACCAACATTTCAGGGTATGGTCGAAGGGCACTGGCGACATATACCCCTTGTCCACGGACATTGTCATTGCCACGTGCCAGCCCCTAACAACCCTCAAGGTATATGTCCAATCAACGTACAAGCATATTTGTGCTTCAATGCTGCACTTTGGGATGCAAAGGCAAATTATCATTGTAATGTAGCAGTAAAGACATTTAGCACTCAGGAAGACGCATCCGGTTTGTGGACTGAACCAGGCTGCATCTTTGGCTTTTCGCTTCCTCTCATAGCACTCACTCACTCTAAGCCTATCTGGATGCTCATAGGATCCCCTTGCTTTGCATTTTTACACTTTGTCCCACTACCAGAGATAGCAGCTTTACAGTAGTGCTCCGTTGCCATGCTGTTGGACACAAAGCATGGCTGTCAGCAGTTCTCAGTCAAGTCAAGGGAGAGAGCCTCTGATCCAGCACAGCAGGCGAAAGGTAGCCTGTGATCCAGAGATTCAGACATGGTCAGTTAACCACTTGAGGCAGTCATGGTCAGGAGTTTCCTTTTGTAAGAGGTGGGGGAGGAACTGAATATCAGGTAACCCAGCATGTGTCTTGATTCTTTCTGCCCTATTATGGGCTGTTTACCTCCTGGAATCAGATAGAGGCAGATAATAAGTGGGTAGCCCAGCAGATGGAGAGAGTGGTGCAGTCTGCGGGAGTTAGTGCATAAGCAGGGCAGAGGGCATGTTGGGTTAGTGGTGTCAAATTGGGTTGCAGTGAGAAAGAGCGAATGGGAAAAATGTGGCAGGCAGTAGTGAGAGTGGTAGAGCATGTGTCTTGTTGGGAAGTGAGAATGACAGAGATAAAGTGAGCATGTGATTCGGAGGGAAGATCATATCAGCTCTCCACAGATCCCATGTTACTTCACCTTTTGTATCAGCTTTGAGAGACCTTATCAAAGACCTTGCTAAAGTCCACATGGACAACATCTACCATCCTACTCTCACCAATCATCTTTGTCACTTCCTCAAAAAACGCAATCAAGTTTTGGAGATATGATCTCCATTGCATAAAGCTATGCTACCTATTGTTGGTAAGTCTGTATTTTTCCAAATGTGAGTAAATCCTTTTCCTAAGAATCTCCTCCAATAATTTTCTTACCACTGACATAAGGCTCACCAGCCTGTAATTTCCCGGATTATCCCTGTTGTCCTTCTTAAATAAAGGAACAGCATTGACTCTTCTGTAGTCCTCTGGGACCTTTCCTTTGGCTAAAGGGGAGACAAACATTTCGTACAAGGTCCCAGCAATTTCCTCACCTGCCTCCTGGGATAGATTTCATCAGCCTCTGGGGACTTGTCTACCTTAATACTGTACTTTGCAAAACACCTAACACCTCATCCTTTTTATATTGATATATGTTAGAATATCAACATATCCCTCCTGAAACCCACCATCCGCTATAGCCTTCTCCTTTGTGAATACTCATATAAGGTATCCATTAAGGACCTCAAGCAACTTCATTCATGTTCAAGCATATATTCCCCGCTTTTTCCTTGAGTGGACATATCCTTTCCCTAGCTACCTTCTTGCTTCTGATTTATGTGTAAAGCACAAAAGGATTTTGCTTAACTTTGTTTGAGGTCTGTCTGCTTTCAGTTTCCTAAACCTTTCATTGGCTATCTTTTTCTTTTTCTCGAGCTTGCGATTTCTCTTGTCATCCAAGGCTCCAAATCTTGGCATCCCTATCCTTCATTTTCACAGGAACATGCTAATGCTTAACTTTAATGAAATGGCTTTTAAAAGATTCGCACATGCCAGATGTGGATTCACTCTTAAACAGACACTCCCAATCTACATTCACAGTTCCTGCCTAATATTGTCAATTAGCCTTCCTCCAATGTAGTATTTTTACCCGAGGACTACTCTTATACTTATCCAGTAAGTAACTTGAAACTTACAGAATTATGGTCACTGTTCCCAAAATTCTCTCCCAGTAAAACTTCAATCACCTGGCCGCTTTCATTCACCAATACCAGGTCTAGTATGACCCCTTCCCAATTTGAACTATCTGCATATTGTTTTAAAAAACTGTCCTGGACACACCAAACAAAAAGCCCCCATCCAAGCCCTGGCACTAAGTAGTCCCAGTCTAGATTAGAGTGGTGCTGGAAAAACACAGCAGGTCAGGCAGCATCCAAGCAGCAGGAAAATCGATGTTTCAGGTAAAAGCCCTTCATCAGGACGTCGATTTTCCTGATCCTCGGATGCTGCCTGACCTGCTGTGCTTTTCCAGCGACACTCTAACTTAGACTCTGATTTCCTGCATCTGCAGTCCTCACTTCTGACCAAGTAGTCCCAGTCAAGAGAGGGGAAGTTAAAATCACCCATGACAACACCCTGTTGTTTTTATGTTTTCCATAATCTATCCACATATTTATTCCTCTATCACTCACTGGCTATTGGGAGGCCTGTAGTACAATCTCATCAAAGTGATTGGACCTTCTCTATTCTTGAGCTCTACACATATAACCTCGTTGGATGAGCCCTCCAAGGTGTCTTCTCTCTCAGTACAGCTGTGATATTCTTCCTTATCAGTAATGCAATCCCCCATCTCTTTTACATCCCTGTCTAGCTTGCCTGAAACATCTAAATCCTGGAACTTTAAGCTGCCAGTCTTGTCTCTCTCTCTCTCTCAACCAAGTCTCTGTAATGGCTACAACATTATAATTATATGTACTAATCCAAGCTCTAAGTTCAGCCCACCAGTCCTGTTGTATTCTGTAATCTCTCGTTGTCTGTTCTTCTCCTTACTCTTATAGGTCTTAGTCTCTGACTCCTCCTTGGTCATTTTACTTGCTGACATACAGTTGTGGTTCCCGACTCCTCTCCCATACTAATTTAAACTCTCCAAAGTGGCATGAGCAAACCTGCCTGCCAGGATGTTGGTGTCCCTCCAGTTTAGGCGCAACCCATCTTTCTTGTACAGGTCTTACCTGCCTGTGAAGACCTTCCAGTGATCCACTCTGCCACACCAACTCTTTAGCCACGTATTTAACTGTATTATCTATCTATTCCCAGCCTCACTAACACATGGTATGGGAAGTATTCCCAAGATTATAACCGTAGAGGTCGTGCTTAGCAACTTCCTATAAAACTCCCTGAAATCTCTTTGCAGCAACTCACCTCTCTTTCGATCTATGTTGTTGGTACCGATGTGGACCACAACCTCTGTCTGCTCACCTTCCTCATTTAGAATAAGCTGTGCCCATTCAGAGACATCCTTGACCCTGGCATCGGGGAAGCAACACACTATCCTGGAGTTTTGCTCACATCAGCAGAAATGCCTATCTGTGCACTGACTATAGAATCCCTTATCACTTCTACTCACCTATACTTCAACCCTCCTTGCTGTACAATATGGTTGAGAGGGGAATGGCGACAAGGGGATCTCCTGCACTGCCTGTCCACACTTACTTCTCTGTCTGTGCAGCCCGTACTGGTGGTGTGACCAGCTCACTGAACGTGCTATCCATGACATTCTCAGCCTCATGAATGCTCCATAGTGAGTCCATCTGCAGCTCCAGGCTCTCCATGTGACAAATCCGGAGTTGCAGCTGTGCATATCTGCTGCATACATAGTCACCATGGACCATCGGAAGTGTCCCTGATTTCCCAAATATTGCAGGAGGAACACTCCACGAGGCCGAGTTATCCTGCCATTTTGAACCATATCGACTAAATCAACCTTATTAACTGCAGCCAATAATCCAGGGACTGATTACACAACCTTACCTGCTGGCCACCAAACTCAGGTCTCTCACTCCTGCTCTCTTTTCCTAGCAGACTACAATGACAAGAAGTAAGTACCTTATCTCTCTCCAGACACTACTCACACAGTGTGCAAACCAAGTTCCAAAGTAGCCAAGCTTGAGTCATGACTTCACCTTGGGAGAGAAAGTGAGGGCACTGGTTTTAAAATTAGGGTGTCACCTTTTCATGACGGAGATGAGGAGAATTATTTCTCTCAGAGGGTTGTGCAACTTTGAACTCTCTGCCTCTGAAGGCAGTGGAGGTGCGGTCATTGAATATTCTTAAGGCAGAACTGGATAGATTCTTGTTAGGCAGAGGGAAGGGATTATTGGGGTCTCATGTTCAAGGAACACAGAACTTGAAACACAAATGGATCAGCCATGATCTTACTAAATGTTAGAACAGGCTCAAGGGACCAAATGGTCTGCTTTTACTCTTACTTCATATATTTGCATGTGCCACTGTCTCCCCCATCAGTTTATTTTTTAAAAAGCACTTCAGGGGGTATTCAAGATGGCGGTGACCCAGTAGGTCTGAGTTCTGCTGAGCTCTGCCCAGGACCCAGGCAAAGTGGGGTACCTACCCTCCCCTCACTTTTTAAACTACTAAAAATAGCTTTTTCCCAGCAGCTACAGTCGTTCTGCATCAAACTTTAGCAGTTTAATACATTTTAAAATGACTAAAGATGAAAAATCATGGAATTTGCAACAGACAGGAACCCCTACACCCTCCCCGCCCCCCCCCCCCACACACACACACACAGAAACATGCACACACAGCAACAGATACGTCTGCAGTCTCCCCAGGGGACTTACCTTTGGAGGTGAGCCTGATCTCGGAGTTTGTCAAGCGTTGATTGAAGAGACCTATTTCAGGTGGGAGTCGATCTTGGTCATGCTGCAGAAGCATGACCGAAGGATTGAGAAACTTGGGCAGTGTGTTGGAGGAGCGGAACAACGGGCCGCGGCCTCTGAGTCTGCTGCTCAATCTTCCGTGGGTCAGGTCCAGGCTCTGGAACGTCGCGTCCGGGCCTTAGAAGAGCATATCAACGACCTCAATATTCGGTTGCTGGGCCTTCCCGAGCGGGAGGAGGAAGGCCAGCTTGTTGACTTTTTGGAGCAATGGCTCCCACAACTGCTGAAGCTCAAGTCTGAGTTAGGCCGGGTGCAGGTTGAGCGGGCCCACCGGGTGCTGTGCGCAGGCCCAGGTCGGACCAACGCCCCCCGCCTGGTCCTAGTGCGACTCCAGCACGACAGGGAAAAGCAAATGTTGCTGGAGGCCGACAGAGGTTTGGGAAAGATCCCCAAGCCATGGTATACAAGGGATCCAAAATAATGCTGATCCACGACTTTTCTCCAGTTGCGGTATGCAAGAAGAAGGCGTTGACGAGGTAAAGAAGTGTCTGAGGGATTTAGATATTCAGTACTCCATGCTATACCTGGCCACGCTGTCCTGTAGTCATGGAGGGTCTGTGTATAACTTCCAATCGCCGGAAAAAGTAAAAGAATTTTTGGATGCTCTCAAGTAGACTGATGGACTTGAACTATATGGACAATCACTTTATTTTAACCCCCTTTTTTTTCCTCCTCCCTCCCCCTTTCTCTTTTCCATCCTTCCTTGGGCGGGGCGGATTCTTTATTTAAACTCTTATTTATAACTTGCTTGGTTTATCTGATTGTTGGGGGATGTTTCTGAGTCTTTTTTTTCCTTAATATTTGCTGGGATTGTAATTTTATATATTTTATTTTATGTTGCTGTTTTGTTAAGAATGCCTGGGTAATAATATGGAGGGGGTGGGTTGGTTGCCCACTTCTAATTTTTGTATTATTAGACATTTGCATTTGTTTATCTTACTTTGTACTGTCTGGGCTGAGGGCATGGCTCTAGCTGGAAGGTGTTATGGTGGGATTACTGGAAGGTAGGAGTGCCCCCTGTGGATTAGGGGAAAAGTCTCCTTTTAATTATGTCTTCTGTTATTTTTTTAGGAGTAGTTCTTAGTTGTCTTGATTTAGTTGTTTTAAAATTTGTATTTTTAAATTCATGTGAGTTGTTTACGGTCTCCACTTGATGTTTTTTGAGTGGGGTTCTTCCTGCTGGGGGGATCTCGGACTTTCTTGAACGATCACGGCTAGTCATTCATTTCAATAGTGCACCTGGAATGTCAAAGGGAGCCACTAGCCAATTAAAAGGAAAAAGATATTGTCAAGTCTAAAAAAAGAGAGGGTTGACGTAACCCTTCTACAGGAGACACATCTACTTGATAAGGAGCATTCGAAGCTGCAACAGGGAGGATTTGGTCAGGTGTTCTTTTCATCTTTTAGCTCAAAAAGTAGGGGTCATTCTTATCCGGAAGAATCTTCCCTTCCAAATGCTAAGCCAGATAAAAGATGAGTCCGGACGGTATATATTACTTAAAGCCCTAATAGATGGAGAGGAGAATGGGATTTTGAATATATATTGCCCCCTGGCACATCCTTTAGATTCGTAACAGATGCGCTCTCCAAGTTGATGGTTCTCGGGGTGCATCACATAATTATAGGGGGAAATTTTAATTATATTATCGATCCCGAGATGGACAGGATACCTAGGAGCTCTGCAGGTATATCTCTGAGATGTAGACAGTTGGCTGATCTGAACGGGGAGGTGGGACTGGTAGATGTGTGGAGGTGTTTTCACCCTGAGGGTAGAGATTTTACTTTTTATTCTAACCTACACAAGTGCCATACCAGAATCAATATGTTTTTGTCCGCTCAACCTTTCCGAATTCGATATTGTCTTGTAAGATAGGGAATATAACTATTTCCGATCATGCAGCAGTGTATATGGAGGTCAAGATTAGTGATGACAAGTTGGGTTCCCGGCATTGGCGTATGGACCCTTTCCTATTGAAGGATAGTAAGTTCATAGAATATTTCTCTGGGGTATCAACTCAGGTACGGCAGTAACCCATCGGTGATGTGGGAGACTGCTAAGGCATATGCGCGTGACTTGATTATCTCATATTCTACGACTCGGAAAAGATAAAAGGGAGAACAACAGCATCTGCTCAAGGCTCGCCTGAAGGCAGCTGAGGCAGTGTATGTTGATAGGCCCTCCATTACCAAACTACAGCGGATCACAGCCGTCAGGGCTACTTTGAATACCACACTTACGCAAACAGCAAAGAGCGAGATACTGTTTGCGAAGCAGAGATTATTTGAGCACGGCGATAAGCCAGGCAGGTATCTAGCATGTAGACCTGTGTCCTTATTGAATGTGGACTTCAAAATTCTCTTTAAAATATTGGCATTAAGACTGGAGAGGGTTTTATCATTTATTATAAAAGAGGATCAGATGGGTTTATTAAGGGTCACAGATCTAATAATAATATCAGAAGAGTGTTAAATATGCTACAAGTCAGGCAGCAGGAAGTGATACGGGGATAGTCGTTTCCCTAGATGCAGAGAAGGCATTCGATCGGGAGGAATGGCCATATCATTTTTATACTATGGAAAGGTTTGGTATTGGAGAGGTCTTTACCAAGTGGGTTGCAGTATTATATAACGATCCTAAAGCAGTGGTGATTACCAATGGTATAAGATCAGATAGCTTTAGTGTTGGCAGTGGTTGTCGTCAAGGATGGCCTCTCTCACCACGACTATTTATGCCAGTGTTTGTACCGCTGGCTGAAGCTATCCGAAATGACCCTAAAATAACAGCCCTGGAGGTAGGATCGGGAAAGCATAAAATCATTCTTTATGCGGACGACATCCTTCTTTTCTGAGATGATCCATCGATATCTGTGTCCTGCTTAATTTAAGTGGTTAACTTATTTGGTATGTTCTCAAGGTTACAAAATTAACTTTATGAAATCAGAGGCCATGCCGCTAGGAGGTCTTACCAGCATATCCAATTTTGCAGATGGATCCCACTTCCTCTTTTGGTGGTCACTGGAAGACTTTCTCTATTTGGATACTTTTGTTATCCCAGTATCTGGTCAGCTATACAAAGCTAATTATATGCATTTATTAGATAAAATAAGGCAGGACCTCCAATGCTGGGAAGATCTCCCGATATCCTGACGAGAAAGAATAGCTTTGGTCAAGATGAATATTCTCCCTCGACTATCATACCCCATGAGAATGCTTCCTTTGATGTTGCCGAGACATGCGCTGCATAAGCTTTATGGTTGGCTTGGCTCCTTTATTTGGAATCATAAATATCCCCTTATTAAATTAGATAAGTTGCAGCTCCCACAAGTAAGGGAAGGTCTAGATTTTCCGGATTTCAGGAAGTACCAACTGAGTTCTCTGTTTTCATATGTGGCTGATGGGGTCTCTTGTGATCCACAATCAATTTGGCTGGATATTGAGGCTTCCCAAGCAAAATGCCCCCTCATCAATCTATTATTTATGGATAAGATAAGAGTTGTTACGAATCATTGTAAAAACCCAGTTGTACTGAACACAATCAAAGCTTGGAGGATGATGCGACAGGATGAGGGTAATTTACAAAAAAACCTCCCCTTTTACTCCTGTCATTGGAACATTGGGATTTCAGCCAGGCTAGATTTACTGCCCCTCGGATGCTGCCCGAACTGTTGTGCTCTTCCAGCACCACTAATCCAGAATTAAAATTTGGGAGTATAGAGGCATAGCCTGTTTGGGAGATCTGTTCGATGGGGTGGTCATGATGTCAGAAGTTTGGGTTGCCTAGCAAGGATCTTTTTCAATATTTTCAAGTGCGAGATTTCACACAAAAAAAGACCACATTAATGATGAAAGGAGAATGCTTTGGCCGATGGGTGCACCCTCGGTCAGTACTCTCTATCACTTGCTAGATAATAAGGTATTGAAGGACATGGAATGGTTATATAAAACCTGGACTCAAGAATTAGGGATAAAAATCTCCTTAGAAATGTGGGAGGATAGCTGGGAAAATGCCAGGAAGATCTTTATCTGTAATAAAATTCAGGCCATTCAATTGAAGATACTACATAGGGCTCATATGGCACCAGAGCGGCTTGCAAAGTTCAAGGCAGGAGCATCCCCAATGTGCCCTAAATGTAAAATAGAAGTTGGTACTCTCACTCATTTTTTGTGGACATGCCATAAAATTCGTAGGTATTGGGACAGTGTAGCGAATGCCTTGGCAAAGATTTTGGGAACAGAGATTGGGTTGGACCTGGTGTCTCTCCTTCTGGGCTTTCCAAATTTTCCTTCTCTAGATGCATACGGGAAGAAACTATGTACTATCCTCTCCTTTTGTGCAAGGAGAAGCATTTTAGAAAGGTGGGTATCGGAAAGTCCTCCAGGACTTTCGAAGTGGCATAGGTCAGTTATGGAATATATTCCCCTGGACTTCCTTATGAATATGGTGCACCAAAAAAACAGAATTATTTTAGAGAACATGGTGGCCCTTTTTGAACAACACCAGATGTATCGGCCATACTGTTTAAGGCCTTTGTTTAGCCGTGAGGACAATATTTGTTGGTTTGGGTTCCCCTGGGAGGGAGAATCCCGTATAAATATAGGTTTTGTTATGACTTGATATAATTTTATTTTGAATGCGTATTTATTTATTTACTTTTTTGCTGTTAGTAATGTACGATACTGTGATTTTTTTATATAGAGAGTGTTCTTTCTTATATCTTATTTTGTGTTTTGGTAGTTTGTAGAGTAGATTAGGAGTTAGTTTTTTAAATTTTATATTGACGCTGTTATTATACTGTAAAGTGGTTACACTATTTTGTATGAATTTTGTAATTTTGTAAAAAAATTCAAAAATCTTTTTCTTTAAGAATATTTAAACAGCACTTCAGTTTTTCCGACATGTTTCAAATATCAGTCATCCACTAACCAGCAGAGGGCAATGCTACATCTAGAAAGACAGAGATCGCTGACACTGTGCCATGTTTTTAGTGGTAATTTTATGTAACTACACTTAAAAATCAAACCAAACAATGTAGATGCAGAAGGAATGTCAGAATTTAAAGGTGAGCAGTTATTGAATAATATATCCAAAATATTCAAAGATATTAGTTTTACCTCTTGTATGCTATTTTTAGAGTCAAAGAACTTTACAATTCAGAAGGAGGCCATTTGACCCACCAATGTTGTACTGGCTCCTGGAAGAGCTACCCAACTAGTCCCATTCTCCAGCTCTATCTCAGTAGCCCCCTAAATTCATCACTTTTAAATATATATCCAGCTCACATTTGTAATCTCGTATAGAATCCACCTGCAACCCTCCCCCATTACAAATCCTATCTACTTTTGTTTTTGTCTCTTTCCATGAGTGATTTTTGTCCCTGTTTATCTGTGCTTTCTGCACTGTTTCCCAAGGGCCTTTTTTTTTCTCAGTCTCTTGATACAGTTACTTAAAAGATGGAGATGTGTGCATTTCTGATCCAACTTCCAATTTCCCTTTCTTACTGCTGCAGAATAAGATCGTAAGAAACAAGGATAGGAATAAGCCATTTGTCTCATCAAGCCTTCTCTACTATTTGATAGGATCTGATTCTTCATTTGAACCTACTTTCCTACCTATCTCCCATGATCCTTGACTTCCTGGGAAATTATCCCTGGTTGCCCTTGTGACTTGCCTCCTCATTTCAGAGAACAGTTAGGTTCAACCACATTACCGTTTATCCTGTGTCATATGTAGGCTATGCTAGGCATAAAGAGCAGATTTCCTTCTCTGAAGAACATTAATGCACCAGATGCTTTTTAAATGGTAATTGATGGAAGTTTCATGGTCACCATTACCAAGCAGAGCTTGAATTCCAGATATAAATCATATATCTTGAATTCCACCAGGTGTCAGAGTGGGATTTGAAATCATGTCCTCTAGAGTGTGAATCTAGGGCTTCACCATCCTCTTCCTTGCTTTAGAGTTCATTCCTTTTCCTGAAATTTAACTTGTTCTTTCTCTCTACAGATGGTGCTAGACCTGTTGAATATTTTTAATATTTTTGTTTTTCTTTAACTATCATTTCAATTCTGAAAGATCGATGTATGGGGCTATTAAACACTACTCTGGTAGTAATTGCTTACAATCTTCTACAAAGACAAAATAAATTTCCTACTTAGGTCTGTAATTTAAACATATGTATTGTAACTATAGTCCAAATGTATTGCATCTTATCATATTGGCAAATCTTGGAGATACTCGCACAATAAATTGCTATGCAGTCTAATGACTGTGGATAAATGCATTAGTCATTTTGTATCACAAAGTTAGGATATGAATGATTGATTAATATGTATTTGGTGGTGTTGGTTGAAAGAGCTATGTTGGTTAGGAAACTGGGTTGAATCCCCTCAATTGACAAATAGTGTCATAGAATCATTGATATGACTTTAATAGCAGATGGTGACTCAATTCAAGACTTTATCTGAGGGACAGCCAACATCCAAAAATGTAATATTGCACCAGATCATCAACTCTTTTGTAATGTATTCCTGGAATGTGAATGTTGCTAGCAAAATCAATGCCTATTGTTCATGTCCAGTGGCCTTTGAGAAGGTAATGATGAGTTGCCTTTTTAAACAACCACAGTCTACCTGGTATAGATACATCCACAGCACTGTTTGGGAGGAAATTCTAAGATTTGGACTCAGCAATAGTGTTGGAATAATAATATCATTCTAAGTTAAGATGGAATGACTTGAAGAGAACATGGGTGGAGCATTTGACAAGTTGCTGCATTGTAATTTATGGATGATACACATTGCAGTTATGGTGTGCTGGGAGTACAGGGAAAGGCAATGGATGAAACCCTGATCCTGTGGGCTACTTTGTGTTGGATAGTGTCACGATTCTTGTGTGTTTTAAGAACTGCACTCATCCAGGCAAGTGGAACGTATCCCAACACAATGTGATGGTAAACAGGCTGTGACAGTCAGGAGGTGAGTTACTCACTGCAAAATTCCCAGCCTCTTATTCTCTTGTAGCTCCAGTTAAGTTTTTGGTAAATGATAGCTTCTCACAGTGTTAATAATGGTGTGTCCTCAATGGTAATGTTATTGAAGAGATGGTTAGATTCTCTCTTATTGGAAATGCTCATTGCCTGGAATTTGTGTGGTATGAACACTGTCTGCCACTTAAGCCTGATTGTTGCCCAGAACCCCAGCTTTTGGCCATGGATGATGCAAACGTTGAGAAGTTGAAATAGTACTGAAAATTCTGGAATCATCTGCAGATACCACCACACCTGATTTTTCTTTTGCTAGAGGCAAGTTATTTGTAATGTAGCTGAAGATGGTTGAGCCTAGGACACTTTCCTGAGGAACTTCTGCAGTAATGTCCTGGAGCTTGGATGACTGGCCTTCAACAACTACAACCATCTTCCTTTGTTTTAGGTATGATCCAACCAGCGGTGGGATTTTCCTTTGATTTCCATTGACTCTAGTTTAGCTAGATGATACATGTGGTCAAATGTGGCCTTGACCTCAGTCTGTTTCATCTCACCCCTGCAATTCGGATCTTTTGTCCATGTTTGGACCAAATCTGTAATGAGGTTAGGAGCTGAGTGGCCCTGGCTGAAACCAAACTGAGTGTCAGTGAGCAGGTTATTGTTGAGCAATTGCTACTTGATAGCATTGCTGATGACTCCTTCCATCACTTCCTTAATGATTAAGTGAAGACTGGTGAGGGCCACGTTCAATTTGTACTGCTTTTCACGGACAGAATATACAAGGCATATTTCCACATTGGTTGGTAGACGTCAGTATTGTAGCTGTATTGGAGCAACATGGCAATGGGCACTGTTAGTTTTGGAGCACAAGTCTTTAGTGCTGTTGTTATGGCGCAGGCCAGACCACTCAGAATATTCTTAAGCAGGCAGCCCAGACCATAACTTTGCAATTTGTTTTGGTAAGTGTACAGTGAAAATTACCCGGAGTGAGGTAGCTAGGTTGACTACCGGGTTTAAAACAGAAAAGAATTTATTCACAAGATTACACAGTGAAACACAAAGAACAGAATAAAGAACCCCTACAGAACTCAGTCTATCCAAACTAGATTCAATTATGCTGTTCCAAATATACACAACAGTTGCTGTGGTTCTGTTCGCCGAGCTGGAAGTTTTTGTTGCAAACGTTTCGTCCCCTGTCTAGGTGACATCCTCAGTGCTTGGGAGCCTCCTGTGAAGCGCTTCTGTGGTGTTTCCTCCAGCATTTATAGTGGCCTGTCCCTGCCGCTTCCGGTTGTCAGTTTCAGCTGTCCGCTGTAGTGGCCGGTATATTGGGTCCAGGTCTATGTGTTTGTTGATGGAGTTTGTGGATGAGTGCCATGCTTCTAGGAATTCCCTGGCTGTTCTTTGTTTGGCTTGCCCTATAATGGTAGTGTTGTCCCAGTCAAATTCATGTTGCTTGTCGTCTGCATGTGTGGCTACTAGGGATAGCTGGTCGTGTCGTTTCATGGCTAGTTGATGTTCATGGATGCGGATCGTTAGCTGTCTTCCTGTTTGTCCTATACCAAGGGCAGTTTATTACCCCTTTGAAAACAATCAAGGACACAGTATCCTTGAGAAAAAGAACAGCTTTTAGAAAAAGAAACCAGCTTTATGACACTGTTGCCAGGACTCAAAGACTTTGAAGTATCTAGTGTCTTCAGCCACTTCTTGATATCACATGGAATGAATCAAATTGGCTAAAGAGTGGCATCTATGATGCTGGAACCCCAGGAAGAGGCCAAGATGGATTATCCAGTTGATACGCTTGACTGAAGGTGAATGCAAGTGATTCAGCCTTGTCTGTTTCACTGATGTACTGAGGTCTCCAACCATTGAGAATGGAAATATTTGTGTTAGCTCTTCCTTCTGTAAGTTGATTAATCACCTACCCTTCTGTACAACTTGATCTGGTATGATGGCAGAACTAAGATCTGATCTTTTAAAGAAAATATTAACTCTGTTTTCTCTCCACAGATTCTGCCAAACCTCCTGAATTTCTCCAGCAATTTCTGTTTTTGTTTGTTTCAGATCTCTGGCATCTACAGTTTTTCATTTTATTTAAGATTTGATTCATTGGTGTGGGATCTTTTCATCTTGTTTCTTGCATCCTGCTGCGTTCTAGCTTTATTAGATTGACACTATTGAACAAAGGTTGATCCTTGGCTTGATGGTAATGAGGTGATAGGTTGTGGCTAATGCTATTGTGCTGCTGCTAGTGGTCATGCCCAGATTTGAGTTGTTAGATGTGTTCAAAATCTACCTCAGTTAACATGATTGTAGTGTTACAGCACATAGTGGACAATATCCTCAATATAAAGATAGATAATTGTCTCCACAAGAACACCTACTATCTCTGCAATAGACAAATGCATTTGAAACAGGTAGATTTGTGAAAATTAGGTTCAGCAAGTTTTTCCCTTTTCGTGGTTTTGTAACTATCTGCCTTAGGCTCAGTCTAATATTTATGTCCTTTAGGACCTGAGCAGCTCACTCACAAGTGGTGCTATTGACTCACTTTTGATGCATTGCTGTCTCCCCAAAGAATATATTCTTTGGCTTTGTTCCCTTCCAATTGGTGTTTGCATGCCGATAAGTGATAATCAGCAGACAATTTCCTTGCTCATGTTTGATTTAAAGCCATGAAACTTCATGAGCTTCACAACATGTGCTGCCAGAGCTGATGGCTCTGTCCTGCTGCAGGGGTAGGACCTACCTGTGGATGGTGATACTTGCCTCTGGAACATTGTTTGTAAGTTATGATTTCATGTGAATGACAATACCATGCTTTTGCTTGACTAGTCTATGAGACAGTTTTGACTCAAGCCTCCAAATATTAGTAAGAAGGACTTGGTGGGGTCAATAAGTCTGTGTTTTCCATTGTTGCTTGCAGTGCCTGAGTTGATGCTATGTGATCTGTTAGTTTTTATTGCTTTCTTTACAACTCTTTGCAGTTTAAGACAACTGAATGTCTTGCTATGCCATTTCAGAGGACATTTTAAGAGTCAACCACATTGCTATGGGTCTAGAGTTCATACAAGTTAGCTTAGGTAAGGATGGTAGATTTCCTTCTTTCACATACATTAGTGAACCAGGTAGGTTTTCACAACAATGAATAATGCCTTTATGGTCACAGTTAGACAAGTTTTTAACTTCACATTAATTAATTGAATTAAAATTTCACCATCTGCTGTGGTAGAGTTTGAACACATGTCTCAAAGCCTGGTCTCTTGTTTATTTGTCTGGAGATCAGTTCTTTAGACTGAGTTTAGTTTTAAATAAAATCAATGATTTGTTTGCTACAAAACTATTGCTGCAAGTTACTATGTAAAGAGAATGGTACAGTCATTAAAATATGGATCAAGGCTAATGTGTGTTAATACATATGGGAAAAAAAGATTATTTCAAAAATGAGAAGAACATTATCTGTTATCATTGCAGGCCTGTTACTTACCTGAAGGTTCTTTTTCTGTAGTGAAGCAGGATGAAAACTTGAGGTCTTAATTCAGCAGCTCCTTTGGTTTCTGTAGTTGAGAGTCTGGGGTTTCTTTTCACAGATGGACTGAACAAAACAGGTCTTGTGAAGTACTGGAGGGTCCTTTGTTTTGCATATATAACACTGCAGCCTAAAACTTGTGGTTAACTTGTCAGTACAATAGTCTTTCACAGGATTGCTTGCTTTTATTTTTCCTTTTGGGCTCCTTTTCTCTCTGATGCTATAATTCAGAGTTCTTGTTGGTGCTTTGTTTTAATGGCGCCTCAGCCTATTTCTGACAGATTAAAGTTCAGGATGTTTTTTTAATGTTAACTTTGAATGCATCATTGTTCCACAAAGCAAAGTCAATTATGTTGGAATTCCCTGTAGTGTCCTCCTGGTATCCTTTTTCTCTCTCAGAAGCTTTCAATTCTCACATTTTCAGAAGGACATGTTTTACTAAGTGTTCATCGAACGCTAATTGTCTCCCGTAAAACTCCTGTGATTGATATGGATAACACACCAGCCCATCTGCCTGGCTGGCTGAAGTGAATCGGCCGTCATGTGATGCCCAGTAGTCACCTTTTCAGGTTCAATTTAAAGAAAGATTAGCTCTTTTGGCAAAATATATCATATAACGGCTACACTGTCATGATGAAGGACATGTCATAACAAATGGCATTATTCCTGATTGCACAATTAAATATATCGCTCCAAGTTTTGTTACATGGATTAGAATTTGTAAATGGTAAAATATTCCTTTGCTGACTCACAATATTAAGTGAATGTAAATGAGCTTGGGCACAGCATATTATTGTTCTTAAATTAAGTGTCAGGGTAAAGTGCCAGGATGACATGTAAATAGGATGCCAGATGCGTAGGATGCCAGGGAGGTAATATGCCAGATGAATAGGGCGCAGGGTACATCATGTGCCAAGAGGGTAGGCTGCAGTTTGGGTAAGATGCCAGGTAGGTAGGGTAAGTTGTTACGAAATGGGGTAAACCCTCCTGCTCAATTTGACCCAGCAATACAGAAAAGATTTAACCTGTGCAATAATGTGTGAAAATTCAATAAGACATGAACTAGTTAAAGTAAAAGTAACAACTTTATTTCTTAAAATATAAGAAAGAATAATTAACTGACAACTATTTATAACTCCTTCCTCTAACCTATCTCTTACCTTTCCTTCTATAATACTAGTCTGATAAAACTCCTGATTAAGATTTACAAAACAAAACTTCTTATCTCAAAACCAGGCAGCTTTTGGTTCTTCTCTGTATTCTTGTCTTCTTTTCTTTTTCATGGGGATTCTGCTATTGATCGATAAAGACATCTTTAAAGAGCTATTCTCTGGGCAGTTTGCAGATGTCATTGGCTTGGCAGTTCTCCTTCCAATTGTTCAATTTTCTCCAGTCTTATACCCCCCAAAGCATTGGATTGTGTCATCAGCTTTTAAGAATGTCAATATACTAAATTCAAACTTGATTAGAGTTTGGTATTTTTCGGGGTATAATTTAAACTGATTGGTCTAATTCGAAACTGTTTTTGTCTCCAGGCAACCAGCTACGCTAACTGCTGGACCAAAAGTTTACATTACATCTTTTTTCAGAACACTTGGTGCTGTCAGGTAGTTCTGCTGCTTTTAACTCTTTTAAAGGTACAGTACACCCGCATCGTCATAACAAAGTTAAGGAGTGCTTAGAATAGGTCAGGCCGTGGGTTAGGTGTGTGTGATAGAGCAGGCAAGGTAGTGGTGGGGATGCACAGCCAGCGGGTGAGAGAGGTGGCTAGGCCAGAGTGTGTGGTAATTGTCAAATCCAAGGGGGTGGTCAGTTTAACAATTGGCTATGAGTTAAACCAGGTTTTTAATTGACTGTCTGGTCTTGGGTAATTATTAACTTAACAGAAGCAGAACTCTCCAAATTGTCCAATATTGAGGGATTTCTTTGGAAGGTTCCAAACACAAGGGAATTGCCTATCAGAAGATCTTCACTTTCCCAAGCAATACTCATTAATTCTGCTACATCAGGAAGTTCACTGGATCCCGAAGCAATACCGTCTGTGCTGGTCCCTCAACTAGAATATGCTTTCTTTCATCAGAGACAGTTTTTTTCCTGTTAATTGGACAGGAAACTGTACTTGGAATCTTTGTCATAACTGCTATTTTATGGGGAAGGAGAGATTACCTTGACTGCCTGATGCTGTAATGTATATCCCTATCAGCAAATTAGAGCTTTGCTCCAATGTTGGGTAATGCAGTGTGGGATGGGCAGTGATATGACGGTTCAGAATGAGAGGATTTGTTGGGAAGGGCAGCTATTTCTATGAGTCTTGAACAAGATTTGGACAACATGAAAATGTTCAATCACAACTTTACTTGTCTGACACATGAAATCACAGTTTGAACAGATTGCTGCCCTGAGCATGAGCAAGCAATTGTAAAAGTGTTGGTTCATACAACAAAAAAGCTGTTACACTGTGTCAAATGCAATTTGCTCAAGATAAATTATTTGAGATCCGTATCGTCTTAGCATCTCACTGGACTAATGATATCAAACTACATTTAATAAGTGAACAATTTTTTTTGCTCCTGTTTTATTTTATTACTCTTCATTATCCTTCTAATGAATGAATATTTTATAATGTATGAGGCATACGTAAAATAAACAGAATCCTTCATGCTGATTAGAGCACAACAAGATGGCAATTTCCTAATGTCAATGACTGTTATCTCGAAAGCAATGGGCTGTGTATCCATTCTCACTTGTGGTTACAGTAATTAACTCCCTAGTGTGCTATAGTCTATATTTATTAGGGCAGCATCTATCAAATGTTCTTCAAATGCTTTTAATGATGGTCAGAAACCTTACCAGTCACCCTGTTAGACGATTTATTCAAGGCCTCTATTTGTTGTGCCTGGCTGATTCAGTGGATCAGTGACCTTATGTTTCTTTCACTAGTCATTTCTTACAATTTTGCAGCAGATAAGCTGCTTACCAAGAACAGATTGAACACTTTGTTCAATTTTATTTCACGCTTCATACCTTATTACTCCACCAAAAATCTATGGAAATGACATTCTGGAAATAGTTCATGTAGTATTCCATATTTACAATAAATAATTGTTAATATAACCGTCACTTAATATAACAGTTAATATAACAGGCAATTAGAAGTCCAAATTCTAAGGCAGCCTGCCTGCAGTCACACTATGTGTTTACAATCGTCTTGGTACATTGTCAAATCCCATCTTGTAGATTATTTTGGCCACACATTTTTAACAAAGAAAATGTCTGGGCAAAGTTGAAAAAATTTCACTTTAGTTTTCGGGTTAAATCATTTGATTGGGTTCAGTGGTCTTCTAGTTAGAAAGTGCAGGTCAAATCATTTTCAAAGAACATTGTCAGGATCCAATGTAAAAGCGGGAAGCATTCAGGACATCAAATTTCAACGTGTTGACTATCCTAGGCTCCATTTGACATGTGTTTTTCTTATCGTGATTGACGGAAAGAAACAAAGCGTGAATTTTCCTGATTTCAACTAGAAGCTACCCTAGGTGAGTGACAGTACAGAATCAGTGATGGTTGCATACATCACTGCAAGGAAATGTTAATTCTATGCATTAGCTTTTCAAGGGGGAAGCACTGCCATTCAAGACCCGGAGATTTCACTGTGCAGTTCACATGTCCACTTGTCTTTGTACCACAGCTGTCTGCCAATAAAAACTGCATGACGCATTAGTGCTCACAGGTTCAACGCTGAAGACATTGATAGGAATTGTCAATAGGCCTCTAACAATAGATATATAGTGGGACAGAAAATAAAACAGGAGCTAATAACAATGGTTTTAGATTTGATTCTCTACAGTATGGAAACAGGTCCTTTGGCCCAACAAGTCGACACCGACCCTCTGAAGAGTAACCCACCCAGACCCATTCCCCTACCCTATATTTACCACTTACTAATGCACCTAACACTATGGGCAATTTAGCATGGCTAATTAACCTAACCTGCACATTTTTGGATAAAACCAGAGCACCCAGACACAGGGAGAACATGTAACTCCACACAGACTATTGTCTGAGGTAGGAATTGAACCCAAGTCCCTGGCACTCTGAGGCAGCAGTGCTAACCACTGCACCACTCCCGGAACAAGTGTTTTAATGATGGGTGACTTCAATCTTTATGTAGATTGTGATAGACAGATTGGTAGAGGTAGTTATGAGGAAAAATTCATAGAATGTACTGGGGACAATTTCCTAGAACAATATGTTGTGGATCCAACCAGGGATTAAGCTATTTTGGATCTGGTGATGTATAATGAGGCAGGTTTAATAAATTATGTCAGAGTAAAAGATGACCGAGGAAACAGTGACCATAACATGGTACAAGTTAGCATTCAGTTTGAGAGGGAGGAATGTGGCTTAGAAACAACTATGCTGATCTTAAATAAGGGTAATTATAAAGAAATTAAGGCAGACCTGGCTGGAGTGGACTGGGATTGGAGTTTAGCAGTAAAGGTGATTGAAGAACAATGGCAGATATTTAAGCAAATAGTTAATGGCTCACTGTGAGGATGTTTCCGAGTAGACAAGAAGGGTTCTACAAAGGAGGTAAGTCAACTGTGGTTAATCAGGGAATTTAACAGTAGGGTCAAGTTGAAAGAAAAATCATGCAGTGAGACAAAGGATTGGGAAAGTTTTAAAAATCCACAAAAGACAACCAAAAATGAACAGAGAGAAAATAAACTCTGAGAGCAAAGATGCGACTAATATTAAAGAGAAACAGCAAGAGCTCTTTAAATAAGCAAAAGAAAAGGGAAAGTGAACATTGGCCCATTAGAGAATTAAGCTATATGTAGGGCTATATAGGGACATAGCAATTATAAGGAGGCATGGTGATGCAGTGGTTAGTCCTAATACCTCACAGTGCTAAGCACCCAGATTTGATTCCAGCCTCTGGTGACTGTGTGGAATTTGCACGTTCTCCATGTGTCTGCGTTGATTTTCTTTGGATGCTGTGGTTTCCTCTCGCAATCCAAAGATGTGTAGGTTAGGTGAATTGGCCATGCTAAATTGCTCATAGCGTTTAGTGATGTGTAGGTTAGGTGGATTAGTTAGGGGTAAATGTAGAATAATAGAGTTGGGGTCTGGGTGGGTTATTGTCCTGAGGATTGGGCCATATCGCCTGTTTTCACAGTGTAGAGATTTTATTCCAAATAACAAGCAATGTGGAAATGGCAGAGGAGTTGAAAAATATATTTTTCATCAGTCTTTACAGTAAAAGACAGTAATAGCATTTTAAATTGCTAATTAAGGGGCAAAAGGAGGAGAAGAAAGAAGTAACATGAGAGAAAAATGGCTTGGAAGAACGATGAAAGAAAGACTGATAAGTCACCTGTACTTGATAGGATACACTGGAGGATATTAAAGAAAGTAACTACATAGAAGGTGGTATCACTGATAATAATCTTCCAGGAATCCTTACATTCTAGAAAGTTCCCAGAAGATTGGAAAATGGCCAATGTAATGCCTTTATTTAAAAGTGAAGGAGACAAAGAAGAGGCAAATCGTAGGATAGTCAGCTTAATGTCTGTTTTAGAAAAATGTTAGAGTTCATTATGAAGCATTTAGAAATACATAATATGATCAGAGTCAGCATGGATTCACATATGCTGAAAATGTGTTGCTGGAAAAGCGCAGCAGGTCAGGAACATCCAAGGAGCAGGAGAATCGACATTTCGGGCATGAGCCCTTCTTCAGGACTGCATCTGCAGTCCTCACTTTCTCTTATGGATTCACGTATGCCAAATTTACTAGAATTCTTTGAAGAGGTAACAAACAGGATAGATAAAGGGAAAGTAGTAGTGATAATATATTGAGATTTTCAGAAGGTACAACATATTAGGCCACTTAATAAGGTAACAGCCATGGTTTGGATATAATGTATTAGCATTAGTATTGGCTAACTAATAGAGGACAGAGAATCAGAATAAGGAGGGCATTTTCAGGATGGCGTTCCATAACAAGTGGTGTGTCACAGGGATCAGCGCTCGGACTACAATTACAATATATATTGATGACTTGGATGAGCAAAGTGATTGTAGTGTAGTCAAGTTTACAGATGACCCAAAAAATACGTGGGAAGTGAAGGGAATGACACAAAGAGACTGCACAGAGATATAGTAAGGTTTAATGAATGGGTAAAATTTTGGCAGATGAAATATAATGTGGGAAAATGAGAGGATATGTATTTTGGCAGGAAGAGTAGCGGAGCTGAATTTTACTTAAGCGGAGAAATATTGCAGAAAGCCACAGATTGGAGGGATTTGGGAGATCCTCAATGTTTTCCCAGGGTATGGAGTCCAGAACCAGAGGACATAGGTTTAAGTGAGAGGGGAAAGATTTATCATCTTGAAGCAGAAGTATGTAAGTTGTAGGTATCTGTCAACTCCAAAGTGTTGAAGGGCTGATATGGTGTGAGAGCTGGTCCAAGAGCAGGAATGATCATGTGGTGAGGCTGGTGGTTTATTGATGCCAGTTTGAGTAGATGAAAGACTGAGGAGGACTGTGTCTGTAGATCTTGTAGGAAAGCTGTTGTGAAGAAGCAATTGCATTTACAAAGATTTCTAAGTATTTGTTGAACTGCAACAGCCAACTACCCACTCTGATTTACCTTTCGGGAATTTGTGCCCTCCAGTTCCTTGATGGAGGAGAGAATTGGAAGTTTTATGTGAATAGATAAAGTAGCAGTTTTAATGAGATACAAATGTATGGAAATAAGGTAGTCACTGCTCAAGGCCAAGATTCGTTAGATGCTATTTAAGGTACAAGGAACAAATCGATAAATTTTTTAAAAATTCTGGATTTTAAGAATCTGATTTTTATCACATTTGCTACAGTCTTCCAAACTTTCTCACCATTACTTGGATGGTGAAGGCTAACATGAGGGGACCTGATGAAGGAGCAGAGCTCCGAAAGCTAGTGCTTCCAATTAAACCTGTTGGACGATAACCTGGTATTGTGTGATTTTTAACATGAAGGGACAAAACTTTAAATTGAAGGGTGATAGATTTAGGACAGATATCAGGGGTAGTTTCTTCACTCAGAGAGAAGTAGAGGCATGGAATGGCCTGCCTGCAACAGTAGTAGACTCACCAACGTTAAGGGCATTTAAATGAGCATTGGACATACATATGGATAATAATGGAACGATGTAGGTTAGATGGGCATCAGATTATTTTCACAGGTTGGCTCAACATTGAGGGCCGAAGGGCTTTTACTGCACTGTAATGTTCTATGTTCTAGATTCTATGTACTCCTGCCACAGTAGTAAGGAGCAAACTCTGTTCAGTGAGATAGTATGTGCTCAGCCTTTAAGTGGGAGGAAGTAACAAAGTGGTGCAAAACCTGATGGAAGTAAGAGAATGTGAGGGTCTTAGTGACCAGAGAGACCAAGAAAGAAAGCAAAATGTACTGGAGGGAAGAAGGAAAGTTAGTGAAAATTTGAAAGAAATTGAAGGGGATATAAAATAAATATAAAAGGGAAGTAGAAATTGAAAAACTGTAAGATTGAGAAGGAGGAGAAAAAAAACCTAGTAATTTTTAAAAAAAGTGATGCTGGTAGTAAATAATAATAAATTTGTTTATTTGATTTATTTCTGTAACAACTATTTTGAATTATTGGATTTTGTCCAGCAATTCTTTCCAAAAGTTGTCCATCTATTCCTTTTGATTCCACAATGCAAAATATTCAACAGTTATGACCAAACTGAGAGCAATCTCTCACATGATGTCTCAATTGCAGCTGTAAACGTGGCATGTGTCAAAAATAAGACTCCACAAGTCAGTCCAGCAGTTATAGAGTCATAGAGATGTACAGCATGGAAACTGACCCTTCAGTCCAACCCGTCCATGCCGACCAGATATCCTAACCCAATCTTGTCCCACCTGCCAGCACCCAGCCCATATCCCTCCAAACCCTCCCTATTCATATACCCATTCAACTGCCTCTTAAATGTTGCAATTGTACCAGCCTCCACCACATCCTCTGGCAGCACATTCCATACACGTACCATCCTCTGCGTGAAAAAGTTGCCCCTTAGGTCTCTTTTATATCTTTCCGCTCTCACCCTAAACCTATGCCCTCTAGTTCTGGACTCACCGATCTCAGGGAAAAGACTTTGTCTATTTATCCTATCCATGCCACTCATAATTTTGTAAACCTCTATAAGGTCACCCCTCAGCCTCCGACGCTCCAGGGAAAACAGCCCCAGCCTGTTCAGCCTCTCTTTATAGCTCAAATCCTCCAACCCTGGCAACATCCTTGTAAATCTTTTCTGAACCCTTTCAAGTTTCACAACATCTTTCCAATAGGAAGGAGACCAGAATTGCACTCAATATTCCAACAGTGGCCTAACCAATGTCCTGTACAGCCTCAACATGACCTCCCAACTCCTGTACTCAATACTCTGACCAATAAAGGAAAGCATACCAAACGCCTTCGTCACTATCATATCTACCTGCGACTCCACTTTCAAGGACCTATGAACCTATACTCTGAGGTGTCTTTGTTCAGCAAAACTCCCTAGGACCTTACCATTAAGTGTATAAGTCCTGCTAAGATTTGCTTTCCCAAAATGCAGTACCTCGCATTTATCTGAATTAAACTCCATCTGCTACTTCTCAGCCCATTTGCCCATCTGGTCCAGATCCTGTTGTAATCTGAGGTAACCGTCTTCACTGTCCATTACACCTCCAATTTTGGTGTCATCTGCAAACTTACTAACTGCACCTCTTATGCCCACATCCAAATCATTTATGTAAATGACAAAACGTAGATCCTTGTGGCACTCCACTGGTCACAGGCCTCCAGTCTGAAAAACAACCCCCCACCATCACCCTCTGTCTTCTACCTTTGAGCCAGTTCTGTATCCAAATGGCTAGTTCTCCCTGTATTCTATGAGATCTAACCTTGCAAATCAGTCTCCCATGGGGAACATTGTCGAATGCCTTACTGAAGTCCCTATAGATCACATCTACCGTTCTGCTCTCTTTAATCCTGTTTGTTACTACTTCAAAAAACTCAATCAAGTTTGTGAGACATGATTCCCCACACACAAAGCCATGTTGACTATCTGTAATCAGTCCTTGCCTTTCCAAATACATGTACATCCTGTCCCTCAGGATTCCCTCCAACAACTTGCCCACCACTGAGGTCAGGCTCACTGGTCTATAGTTCCCTGGCTTGTCTTTACCACCCTTCTTAAACAGTGGCACCACGTTTGCCAACCTCCAGTCTTCCGGCACCTCACCTGTGACTATCGATGATACATACATCTCAGCAAGAGGCCCAGCAATCTCTTCTCTAGCTTCCCACAGAGTTCTCGGGTACACCTGATCAGGTCCTGGGGATTTATCCACCTTTAACCGTTTCAAGACATCCAGCACTTTCTCCTCTGTAATAATTTGCAATCAATGGTAAATTACTAAACATTGGCACTTTCTGGATAACATCTTAACTGGATATAATCACTTAAATGTGTGTCACCAACACTACACAAAAGGATCATGGAGTCAGGGGGATTCAGTGAGTTAGTCTTCATTTTCAAACTAGTACAACAGCTATGTTCATCCTTATTCTTTTTGAAATATTCATGTTCAATTAACTGTGTCTAGAACTTTGTCTTCAGAGGGTCAGGGAAGGAGAAAAGTTAAACAGAACAATTTCACTAATTAGATGTTTTCCTGCACTTTGATATTACATGGATTTTAGAATTAACTAACGTCATACTGTCACAGTTTTCAGTATCGTAAAACTCAAAGTATTTCAAAAAGCTGAAATTAGCTAGACTTTCATTTTTGAATCTGTAACAATGATTCTTCTTTTTGTAACTACCCAACTTGAAATTGTTCAAGATTTCTTTCATGATTAACTATGTTACAGAATTCAAAACAATCAAATTAAGCATACTTTTATCTATTTTTGTGATTTGAGTATTGCTTGCAGGGCTAATGGTCATTGCCCATCCCTAATTGCCCTCTAAAAGGTCCAGATGAGCCATCTGCTTGAATCCTCACAGTCCATCCCATGTTGTTACATCTTCAGTTTCGGAAAGGATTTTATTTTACTGGAGGGGAACTTGCAAATCGTGATGTTTCCACGTTGCTCTTCTAAGTGGTATAGATCATAATTTTGGCTTTGGCTGTCAAAGAAGCCTTGCTGTGATGCTGCATTCCATCTTCTAAAAGGTACATACTACTCCCTCTGTGCTTCTGTGATGGAGAGCATAAATGTTAAAGGTGATGGAAGGATTGCTGATCAAGTGAATTATTTTTTATTGGATTGTGCCAAGCTTCACGAAAGTTATTGGAGTGAAAAGAGTTTGATAAGATTACTATTGTGTGCCTTACAGATCATAGACAGGTTTTGGGGTGATGAGAGGGGAGTTATTCATCACAGAATTCCCTTTTGTCACAGAATTTATTTGTCTGGTCCAGTTTAGCCTTTGGTCAATAGTAATCCCCACAATTTTGATACTAAGGGATTCAGCAATGGTACTGCCTTTGAATATCTAGAGGAGACAGGTTCTTTTTTTGTTGGAGATGGACATTGCCTGGCATGTGGCCCAACTGTTCTTGTCACTTATTCGTCCACACCTGAATGTGTCCCGGGGTTTGCCGCACAAAGACCAGGACTGCTTCCCTATCTAATGTACTTAAAATTGTTCAGTCACCAGTGCATCTCCCCACTTCTGCATTAGCAGATTCTGAAACAAATTCAAAGAGAAGTATGTAGTATGCACCTCAGCCATGTAGACCAGGGACATCCCAGATTTACTCCCCTCTATGTGGTCAATTATCTGATCCCGGACACCATGGCAGAAGGGCAGTTACTAGTGGCCACAGTAACCCATGGTTATAGAGAAAGGAATTAGACAGGATTCTCAAAATAAATCACTTTCTAATGATCTCTGCTGGAATATCGGAATATGTGACTACTGGGCCAGGTGTGATCATGATCAAATAAGGTCCCAAATATCCAATATCAAGGCCACATACAAAAAGACTTTCTCTCAAACAAGATATTGGAGTACAGCCATATGCCATCATGAATTGGTACATTCAGCAGGAGATAATATTGGAAAAATGAAACAAAAAAAGTTTACACCCATAAATGGAAGAATTTTTAAAATACTACTGCAAAATTTCATAGTCAGTTAGGAGGTGTAACATGTATTTGTGATGAAGATTTCTTGGCATTGAATTTTCAAGTTTGAATGTGTTTTAAGGTTTTGTTCCTGATATACTTTTCATCTTTGTAAGTGTCAGGGAGAGTGCCTTTGAGTGAAATACAAATTTTGGCACATTAATTAGAAGCGATTGTTTGGTATATTCTTTGCCAATTTTAGATCTTGTGCAACTCAGAACAAGAATTTTGAAGAAAGATGTAAAAAGAGATTGCATGAGGGATTTGTAATAATACTTGTTGAAATAGAAGACCCAAGAGGAGATATCTTTACTGTAGTTTTCATCTTCAAAACCCTTTGAAATGATTAATGCCAAAAGTACTTTTGCCTTAATACTCCTCTTGTAGATTAATACACTCAACTTCAGGCAGATTTAGAGAGTGATTCACACATGAGTACACCCTTGCCACTGGCTGTGCTGAAATTCGATGTTGATTCTTTCCAATCCCCTGTTGGTGATGTGCTAGGCAATAGCCAGTCCACCGTGTGTAATTGGGTTTGTCAGATTAATTCTCAGTTGATCAATCAACCAAGCCATATCTGTTTCTATTTGTCCCAAGAGAAGCATCAAAAGAAAGTTCTTGCATTTATGTAACACCATCATGACCTCAGGATATCCTAAGCATTTTACAGGCATTGAAGAACTTTGAAGTATACTCACTGTTGTAACATGGGGAAGACAACTTCTCCAATACAGCTTCTGATTATTTCAGGCATGGATAGTTTGGGAGGTTTGTCTTTGGGGCTCTCATGGCACAGTGAATTGTCCTTATCTCTGGATCAGGAGGCTGGGTTCAGTGGTGTGCTTAATGCAGCTGTGAGCAGGTTGATTAGAAAATATCTAGGCTTGTTGTCTAGGTTCTTGTTGTGCAGTGATAGCACCCCTACCTTTAGACCAGAAGACTCAGCTTCAAGTTCCATCTGCCTCAGACATATATCATAAAAGGTTGATTAAAAATATCTAGTGTTTATTTTGTATGCGGGTGTGGGTGTGTGTGGGATGGATGTGTGTGTGTGTGTGTGTGTGTGTGTGTGTGTGTGTGTGTGTGTGTGTGTGTGTGTGTGTGTGTGGTGGGCGGGAGGTGGGGTGGGTGGGACGGGGTTCTTGTGGCACTGTGGGATTGTGCTTGCTTCTGAGTCTGAAGGTCTGGAGCTGTGTGATAGCTTCGCCGAACAGTTTGATTAGAAATGCCTAGATTTGGCTTCCGACGATTCTTGTAGTGCAGTGGTAGTGTCCCTACCTCTGGATCAGAAGACCCACGTTCAAGTCCCATCCGCTCCAGAGATGTGTGCTAACCTGTCTTGTCAGGTCAATTAGAAAATATCTAAGTTTATCATTGGAGGAGGTGGGCAGAAGACAACTGGAACATCTGAAAGAAGGGGAAGAATTAGGGCATTGCACAGGAAGTAAAAGCAAATTTCAGAGAGAGTCTTGTGTTTCACAGATGACCATGTCATCAATGAGATAGTACCCCTTCTGAAGCTACAATAAAACCCAAACCATCATAGAGACAGCAATTACATGTTTACTTCTGTTTCATCCTGATTAAAAAACAATTTGTCTTTGTATTGGGTCTCCACGTCATCTGTTCCCCTGGTCCCTACTTGGTCTCTGTCAAAAGTATAGAAAACATCATTTTCCAATTCCTTTGAGTTCTGAAACAGAGCCATATTGATTTGAAATATTAACTGTTTTTCTCTCCACAGATGCTGCTGGCTTGCTGAGTTTCTCCAGCATTTTCTGCGTTTGTTCCTGATTTCCAGCATCTGCAATAATTTGTTATCACTAAAATACTGTGGATGTTGGGAAATCTGAATGAAAAGCAGAAACACTGTCAGTACAACAGGTAGTCTCTGCAGACAAAGACATAAGGCCAGAGATAGATAAAAATGACCAGAGTTTCAAAAGTCAAAGCTGGAACACAGCTCCATGATAATGCATGTGTTCAGAAACGAGTGGGAGGTGTCTGGGGAAGGGCAGTTCATGTTAGAGGTCATGTGATACCTTCTAGAATGTGTCCACTCAGAATAAGACCTTAAGACTCCCAATTGAGAAAGGTAGTGGCTTTGAATCATAAACTTGTTTCAATGACATTTTGCCTCATTTTCATAAAGTAAAGTGAGCTAAAGTTTCATCTGCCACAAGGTCCCAGAATCAGCTATTCCACTTGAAGTTAACCATGAAATATGACTGTAATGCCAGTCTTCATTTAAAAGCCCTGTTTATTTTCAATTGCGCACAGGGTTCTAACAACAAATATTTTCAGTTAGAAACTGTACCTCAAATATAAGAGACTTTGTTTGCAGCCAGAATTTGCAGTCGAAAAGTTTGCAATGTTTCAATCCAAGGTTTAGTTGAAATACCATAGCTCAAAAAAACCTTGTCATTTCCTGGATTAAATCCCCATGATTTACTTTAATTATTCCAATGCCTCCTGTAAGTTAACACTATGCTCTTTCTTGAATTAACCCCATGATCTCCTACAAAATAACACCATACCTCCTATAAAATAACCATCAGCACCATTATTTCAGAAAATTTCAGTAATATTTTACATTCAAAGTCAGAGATTTTATTTTCTAATTTTCCCCTCTGAACAGTTCAAACAGTGAGAGTGATTTTCATACAGTTCAGTTCAAAAAAATCCTTTCAAACGTGCCCAATCAAGAATTGGAAAAACCTGGATCCTAAGGTGGCTAAATAAGGTGACTGTTTCAGAGGAAGGTTTCAAGGCACGGGAAGTGTTTTTATATCTGACATACTGTTCATTGACACTCTCTTCCCTATTCTTTAGTGTGAGCCACAAGGAGCTCAATCTCCAGAGATGGGATGGGGTGAGGTGGGTTGGGGTCTAAGACAGAAAGAGAAGATCAAAACTGGAATGGAGAAAGCTGTTGGGTCACTTTAAATGTAAATGTCCCAGCAAAATGAGGATATCTGATCACTTAAGGAATGGACCCATACTTAAAACTGGAATGTGTTCCAGATAAGTACAATTTTAACAGTAACACATGAGAAAGTGAGTGGACCATGCAAAAACATAATCATATATAAACAGAAAGAACTAGAATGCCTTAATGACTGGGTTGCATGTGTTGAGTGCTACATCATTTTGGTCTCTAAAATTGCAAATTCTGTTAGGAAGTAGACAATGCATGAATCACCAGCATATTACCAGCTGACAGCAATTTCTAGGCTCTGGAGGCAATCATCAGGAAGTTACTTAGTTGGACCAGGCTATGATGATGACTAGATGATGACTATTTCTCATGTGCTTTGGGATTCAGTGATTTGAATATGTAATCAAGGGAGGACTAAGGGTGTTTTAGTGTATTAATTAATCTTGATTTTCAAGTGAAAGTAATTACCATAGCCTGAGAAAAGTTTCTTCACTAAAACTGCAGTGATTTGGGAGTTTTTAACCAGTATTTATTAATTTAAGACAATACATTTCAGAACATGAAATATAGATATAAGATGAATGGGTATTTTATTTTAAACTGTGGAACCCTTCAGAAATTTGTTCTTCTTGAGTACTGTTTTGCAGTAGGCTGATAAAATGGTTGATTTGGTAAAACACAACTATATGAACATATTTCAAGTTGCAGCCCGCAAAACATTACGATGATGAGAAATTCAAGAAGGGGAAGCATACCAATATGTACTTTAAAACAAAATAATAAAAATGAATAGAATAAAAAATTGAATTAAAATGACAACTGGTAAGCAACAGGAAATGTTCCTATTTTGAGGTTTCTCATGCAGCTTAAGTGTATTGGGCACACGATGCTGTTCACTTCAAGAAGAGGAACCACTTAAGTTTGAATGTCATGAATCCCATTTTGTGGATTAGTGGTGCTGGGAGAGCACAGCAGTTCAGGCAGCATCCGAGGAGCAGCGAAATCGACATTTCGGGCAAAAGCCCTTCATTAGGAATAAAGGCAGAGAGCCTGAAGTATGGAGAGATAAGCTAGAGGAGGGTAGGGGTGGGGAGAAAGTAATATAGAGTACCTGGGAGTTGCAGTGGGAGAGGGACTCCATGAGATTCTTGTATAGAGAGGAGGAAAACTTCTTCAAGGCAGGCATCCTTGCAAGAGGATTCGCAGTAGGGTTAAAATCAACTAGGTAAAAACAATGACTGCAGATGCTGGAAACCAGATTCTGGATTAGTGGTGCTGGATTTGCAGCAACCCTGCCATGAATCCCAGTTTGGATAGGACATTGGGACCATGGATTGGGACAACAGCAAATGACATTGCGGTAAATCAAATGTTTACATTCAGTGAAGACAATACTAAAACTTCAGTTGAAGATGCAAAAAAATCATATTTTAAGTCAGACAGAGATAAAAACCCGCCCTTAGTAGGATTTCACATTGTAGCACTGTTTTAGCTAGGCCCCTGGAGCCCTTGGGCAGGCAGGTCTAATCCTGCAAAGATTCATTTAAACACCTCCCCTAGTGGGGACCATTAAAATATTCAAGATCAAAGTGACCTTCACCAAAAGTTATTGGTGAAATAACAGAAGTAAATTCAGTCTGAGGATGAGCCACTTGGCCCGAAACATTAACTCTGATTTCTCTCCAACAGATGCTGTCAGAGTTTTCCAGCAATTTCTGTTTTTATTTCTGATTTCCAGAATCTGCAGTTCTTTCAGCTTTTAAATTGAGTCACGTGGGGGGGAACCAAAATGTAATTCTATGTGGTACCTATTGTCTTGCAAGGCCTTCAACAGATCAGTAAGACAGTGAGAAGTGACAGCTGAGTAAAACTGAACTGTGCTGCCATATTTCCCTTAAAAGGCTGTGCCATTAAAGTTCTTTCAGAAGGCCCTCAAATCCAGGCTCTGAGATCCAAGGATCCTGAGAAGCTGCCAGGACTCTACAAAAATTTCAGGAGATAAGGTAATGCCTATCTGTGTAGTGGAAATAGGCAAGTCAGAAGTGTTGGGTGTGGGATTGGTACCTGTAGCCTAGTAAAAACCTGGGCCAAAGATCCCAGAATTGGGTTCTGGGTGCCATTGTTTAATGGCTTCAGACCGTTCTGAATATGAGAAAATTCAGGGCTATAACTTGCCTCAGTACTATGGAGTGTTTTATATGATATGTATAACTTTAAATTTAGTAGGGCTTCTCAAATGAAATAAAGAATTTGTGTACAGAAAAAAAAGCCAAGGCAGAGACACAGAATGATTAAATCAAGCATAACTGGGCACAAATAATTAAAAGAACACTATTAAATAAAGCATAATTTGTGACTGTTGGAAAAAAATGTTTGTGATCAGCAAAACAGACTTTGGTCTGTTCATATTCCTGCGTATAAATTGCATTAGTTTAAAATGCAAGGAAGCTGTGTCACCTTGTAGTTGAAATCTGCTACTCTTTGCTGAAGAAAAATACCTTAAGTTATGTTATACTGGATACAGAAAGTAACTTTTACAAAACTGAAGATTCAAACGATTGGCACATAAATTGGATGCATGCAGAAATAATTTTGCAATAGAAGATGCCTTAATTGTATTGAAACACATGAAAAAACAGATGATAAAAGAAAATATTGATAGCCAGGATTAGTAATATTGTCAAATAAATGAGTTCCATTAAACATCTCCCTGGTTAATACAGCTGCAGCTTTCAGTAATGATATGTTAAATCATAATCATTAAAGTTTCACTACAAGCTTCTTTGGTCAAGCTTCAGTTTGTGATAAATTACAGGTTTCAACAAATGTGCTAATCGTTTGGGACAAAATATTAATTCCTAAAATTATTTAGTGGCTCTGCCTTGGACATTTGTTTTGTGTACATAATTTTTTTCACCTCAGTTTAGAAGTTTTACCAATGTTATACTGAGCACATAAAACTGTCTGAAGTACAGAGCCTTGTCATAGGTCTGGATTTTCTCAGAGTCAGAAGGACTCCAAGGTCATTTAAAAATGGCAGGTGGGTCCCAATTTTGGGATTCTTGTCCCTGGATTTTATCAGTATAGGATAAGGATAATTCCACACTCTACCTTCTTGACCTGGCTGACTCCACTCTGAAGGCAGAGTGTGGGATTATTACCTGCATCCTTAATCTGTACTGATAAAAAACAGGGGCAAGAATCCCAAATTTGGGATGCTGGAATCCAAAGTAGACAAACAGGAGGCTGGAAGAATATTGACTTGCTGTGTTCTTCCAGCCTCCTGCCTGGTCACTCTGAAGATAAGCATTTTCTAAATTCCTGCAACTTTTGTGTAATCCAGGCAGCTTCTTCATGACTTGTGGTTCATAGATCTAAGGGATATCAGGCACAATAGTCTGGGTTTAGGACCGTTCAAAGGTGACTTCAAGAAGGACATACACATGTTTTCCATTCTACCTCCATATTCAACTTATTGCCGATTTATGCACTGTACCCATCCCAATGACCCCTTCAGACCTGTGATGCCAATTCATGGCTCTTCCATGCCTATTCACCCAGTATGTGCTATGTGCAAATCCAATGAATCCTACAGTAAAGATTTCATGTGTGAAACTGCTTCAAAAAATCAGCATTCATAATTCTTTGAAAACATCTATATAAAGTGTCAATCAAACAACTATTTAAAAAAAAACAGAAACAATAAGCATTTCACATCCATTAATCTTGCACAAATAAGCATTAAAACATTGACAAGAAACATTACAGAAAAAATAAAAAGATGTTAAATTGTTACAATTCTGGGCCAGACCCAAAAGCTTGATTATAGTCTGGTTTGGTATCAGTTAGTTTTTGTTTAAAATAGGTGAAGTTTAAGAATCACAAATCCTTGCAAATAGAATTCCAAGATTCCAAAGTTTTGAGAAGCCAAAGCAAGTCAACAAAGTAAAATAATGTGCAATATCAATCTAATATTTGAATATCTAAACCAACCATGAGGCAACCATAAAACAGTACAAACTGTGGTTCAAGCACAATACCATGCTCATTCAAGGACAGATGTGACCAGGAGAAATCCCTTGGCTTTGTTAGCAATCCCTACAGACATTAGAAACTACAGTGAGTCACAAAAGTCTTGCTGATACTCACATTTTCCTCCAGAGGGATTTTACTGTATACTCTGGAAAACTCTGCTTCTTAACTCCTTGCAATATTGGTCTGACATGGGTTGCCTGAACACTTGTTCTCCTATTGGTGGTTCAAATGCATATTCTGGATAGTGCTCTGGGTCTGTATCCTTGGCTGACTTTCTCAGTTCTGCTACCATGGAGCCTACCCCAACACAAAGTCACAGCCTGGAACTTCCTTCCTCAGTTTCTCTGCTGATAACTGCCTCTTGGTTACTTCAACTCAGTCTTTCAGAAGCTTTTCCTGCTTCCTGTGGTGGATTCCTGTTCTTTCCCATTGAAGTTATTTTTTTCAGAGTACCTTGAGTTTGAGTCTGCCTCCAAATAACTTTAGATATAGATTTTCATAATACTGGAACATTCCGGAACCACTCCATAACTGCAGAAAATCAAAACTTTGGAGCTATGGAACACCAAGAGTCCAGAACCATTGTGTCTCTTGTGGGATCCCCTTTTATAGGACACATTCTGGGCACAATGACTTCTCATTTCCACTCCAGATCAGCATTTAACTGGTGACTTGGATTGCTAAACCTGTTAAAAATTTAAAAGGGCTGCTGAGCCAGGTGTATATGGCTAATCCTGCTCTTCACGTGCATTGAGATTCGGACAACTCCATCCTCTGCTTGGGTTGTTTCATAATCAACCGCATTAAAATTCCAACAAGCTGGTGTCAATAGTCCTCCATCAAGTATACATATTGGGCTAAAAGTAAAATACTGCAAAGCTGGAAATCTGAAATAAACCAGAAGAATCCAGAGGTTCTCCAAATGACTGAGACTGCTCTAACTGAGAAGGCAACCTGAGACCATGTTGGCATGGTCTGCTGTCATGGCTTCCACTACTTGTCCTGACGCAACAAGATGTCCTACTCATGCCCCACTCTATCCAGCAGGAGCTCCAGTCTCCTGCCAACAAAGCGGGGTGCCAATATCCTCCTGTCATGTCTGGGGAAAATGTCAGGAACCATGCGACTCTGGATTGACAGTATCTGTTCGGGTGCAGAATGGCCAGTTAAAATGGGGCCTGCACCAGGAATACTGGTGAATTCTTGAATATCCAGTGAGTGATGAGTTCTGGGAATGACTTGTGGCCAAGTGGGGTGGAAATCAGACGTGATGGCAGGCCAAAGAGGTGGCAACAGCACTTAATGCAGAGAGTTCAGTTGGATTTGGCGATAGAATTTGCTCAGCCTTGCAGCAAGAATCCCTCCTACAAATTAAACACATCTTACATTTAGCCAAAAACCTATAAGGAGCAGCCCTAAGGTGCTTCTTGTATCAGCCATAGCTTAGCTAAGCTGTTCCAGGACATATGCAGTACTGGCATCTATTCAATAGTGGGGAAAATTGCCCACAGATCTTGCCCACAAGAAGTGGCATAAGTCAAATTTGGCCAGTTACTGCTCAATCAATCGGCAAAGTTCTGAAGATTGTTTCAACAGTGCTATCAAATGGTGCTTCACCGGCATCAAACGTTGCTCAGGCTGGAGCTTATTGTGGAGGTGGTGCCCTGCCCACTGGCTGGTGTTTATGACTGAGACCACTCCAACTGGGTTCAGAAACATTGAGCAAATTTTATGGTAGTCAGGTAATTATTCATCTGCGATCATACCTTTCTGTCTCATGGGGGTTATGTCTCTTCTCCAAAAACTGCTAGCCAGCCAGATGTTAGCAGGTATTTCATTCCAGCAGCACAACTGAGAACAGTAGCCACTGCTGAGACCACAGCAAGTCTTTGACCAAGATCTGGCATGTAGACGTCAGAGTACAAAGTAAGTGGCAAGGCATCACTAGGGCTTGTCACATCAGCCTCATTGATGTGGAGGTGCTATAATTGGGAGGGCTATGGTTTGAGGAAGGAAGTGTGGATAGCCTACTCCATGATACAGCTGTGGTTGCCTGAATTGGGGGGGAACTTGCCAGTATACCGTTCTATTCCCTAGCCCCACAATCAGGCCTGCTGGAGTGCACTTTGGGTGGGAACTCTCCACCACTGGTAAAATACCTTTAATTAGTGGCCACTTAATGACATCAATTGGGGCATCTGGACAATTCCCTGCCATTGGTAAAATTGCAGCTAAGGCAGGTAGGCAATAGGCATGTTGCCACTCAATTGTACCTTCTGCCAGTTGCTAGCCTGTTCCTAGGGGTGTGTAAAATTGTTTGAGCACGTGTATTAAGATTGGACAATAGATGCTGGCCTTAACAGTGATGCCAATATACAAAAAAAAAGAAAAAGAATAATGAATTAACCATTCATCATCTCATATCCTCATAATAATTAATAGGTTACTTTATTGGACAGTGATATCTCCCCAGGGTGAAATATTTTTTTCAGACATCAGCAGCCACCTTACAATTATGCATTGCAAATTGATCATGAAGTACGTCATGTGTAACTTAAAGGCTTATGTCTCAGCCATGAGTATTGTGAACAAAATGTCTTTAAGATTGTTCATCATTTGAACAAGGTTAATTTTAAGTACACTTATATCACACTCAAGGTAACAGTTGGAAAGATAGCAGATGTACTAATGGGAAATCCCATATGAATTGCATTGCAGTACTGTGAATGTTACAAACCAATATGGAAAGCTTGAAAGTCCAATCAATTTTAAAAACATTTAATGACACAGTTGTAAGCTTCTGCCTTAACATCTTTTTAAAGTTCCATTTTCCAGACAGAAGAGTCATGAGTGGGAGGGGTCAGGCTCACACAGACCCAAAAAGAACTTTAGTTTTGGTTTTAGTTAGTTGATTATCAAATATTTTCACATATGTAAACTTCCTGTTAATTGCTTTTCTGAATCTGAAGTGAATTAAAGGAGCTGAATGCTACAATATCTGGATAACCCAAGCACGAAAATCACAAAAGATTAAACTGAAGACAACCTCAGTTTTAATCTGTACGCTTCAAAGTGTCAGTTTTCACAAAATAAATACAGTTGTCCTCACGGGAGATATTTTCCAAGACCACTGCGGTCGCCCAAAACAGCGGATAGGAGCAAACCCCTTCACTTAAATGGGAAATTTACTTTCCTGGCAGCCCCGGTCCCTGGTTCCGGAAGCTTCCCTATAATATGTTTGAAACCACGGAAAACGATTCAGCGGAGATGGGGATTGCAGCAAAAAGAAATATTGGCATAACTTCACTCTATTGAAATACTTAACAAGATAATGTATTGCTTAATGACAAATCATCAACTGTTATAATATAAAGTTAAAAATCACACAACACCAGGTTATAGTCCAACAGGTTTAATTGCAAGCACTAGCTTTTGGAGCGACGCTCCTTCATCAGGTGATTGTGGAGGACACAATCCTAAGGCACAGAATTTGTAGCAAAAATTTACAGTGTGATGTCACTGAAATTATACACTGAAAAATACCTCGATTATCTGTTGAGTCTTTCATCTGTTCGAATACCATGATAGTTTCACTTCTTTCATGTGTAAATCACAAAACTATTTTTAAAGTGTTGCATTCTCAGGTTAGCTGTAACAATGGGTGATAGCTAGACAATATGTTGAAGGTGTTAGCCCCCTGTGTCCTCTGTCTATGCCATGATGTTTAGATTGATTCTAATCTAAAAAGTGAGATTGCAGAGTTTTACATGAATTCATGCAGTTTTTGAACAAAGTACAATGTAACTCTGCAAGTACAAATTCACCCCACAAAATATATGTGTGCATGTGGGTCTTTGTCTGTGTGTATGTGTGTCTGTCTGGGTTGGGGGTTGTGAGAGTGAGAGAAAGTGTATGTGTGTGTGTAGTGAGTGTAGAGTGTCTTAAGTCTGTGAGGGGGTGCATATGTGAGTGTGGAAGTGTGTATGCGTGTCTGGGGTGGTAGGTTGTGAGTGTCTGTGAGAGAGAGTGTATATGTGTGTGTATGAGTGTAGAGTGGTCTAAGTCTCTGAGAGGATGCATGTGTGGGAGTGTGTGTGTCTGTAAGGGTGTGTGTGGGTGCCTGTATGCGTGTCTGTGTATATGTGTATGTGTGTGTATAGGAGTGCCTGTGTGTATGTGTGTGTGTATGCATGTATGTATGTATGCGTGTGTGTGTGTGTGTGTGTGTAGGAGTGTCTGTGTGTGTGTGTATAGTGCAATGGTGGTCCCCTGTAATGTGACATGAATCCAAAGTCCCGGTTGAGGCCCTCCCTATGGGTACTGAACTTAGCTATCAGCCTCTGCCAGGCCACTTTTCGCTGCTCCCTGTCCCGAAGGCTGCCTTGGAGGATGATCACCCGAAGGTCTGAGGTTGAATTCGGGTGACCATCTTCTAAGCGGACTTCGGGACAGGCAGCAGCAAAAAGTGGCTGAGCAGAGCCTGATAGCTAAGTTCGGTAAAAACAATGACTGCAGATGCTAGCTAAGTTCGGTACCCATAGGGAGGGCCTCAACCGGGACCTTGCGTTCATTCACATTGCAGGTGACCACCATTGCACTATACACACACACAGACACTCCTACACACACACACTCACGCGCACACACACACACAGGCACCCCTGTACATAGATACACACGGACACACATATACACAGACACGCATACAGGCATCCACACACACCCTTACAGACACACATACTCCCACAGGCAACTTCTCAGAGACTTAGACCACTCTACACTCATGCACACACATATACACTCTCTCTCACAGACACTCATAATCCAACACCCCAGACAGGCACACACACACTCCCACACTCACACATGCACCCTCTCACAGACTTATGACACTCTACATCACTACACACACTCTCTCTCACACTCACAACCCCGAGCCCAGACAGACACACACACAGACAAAGACCCACATGCACACATATATTTTGTGGGGTGAATTTGTACTTGCAGAGTTACATTGTACTTTGCTCAAAAACTGCATGAATTCATGTAAAACTCTGTTATCTCACTTTTTAGATTAGAATCAATCTAAACATCATGGCATAGACAGAGAACACAGGGGACTAACACCTTCAACATATTGTCTAGCTATCACCCACTGTTACAACTAACCTGAGAATGCAACTTTTAAAAAATGGTTTTGTGATTTACACATGAAAGAAGTGAAACTATCATGGTATTCGAACAGATGAAGGACTCAACAAACAATCAAGGTATTTTTCAGTGTATAATTTCAATTACATCACATTGTAAATTATGAGGGGGTATAGCTTTAAATTAAGGGGTGGTAGGTATAGGACAGATGTTAGGGGTAGATTCTTTACTCAGCGAGTCGTGAGTTTGTGGAATGCCCTGCCAGTAGCAGTGGTGGACTCTCCCTCTTTATGGGCATTTAAACGGGCATTGGATAGGCATATGGAGGATAGTGGGCTAGTGTAGGTTAGGTGGGCTTGGATCGGTGCAACATCGAGGGCCAAAGGGCCCGTACTGCGCTGTATTTTTCTATGTTCTATGTTCTAAATTTTTGCTATAAATTCTGTGCCTTAGGATTGTGTCCTCCACTATCACCTGATGAAGGAGCGGTGCTCTGAAAGCTAGTGCTTGCAATTAAACCTGTTGGACTATAACCTGGTGTTGTGTGATTTTTAACCTTGTACACCCCAGTCCAACACCAGCATCTCCAAATCATGTTCTAATAAAGGCAGCATCCCATAAACACATATTTTGGCAACGACAATTCAGCAAAACAGTTATTATTCTCGTATGCTGTCCAGTCCAGTAGACAGAAACACTAAAAGAAATCAGCCCCCTCTGGTTTCTAAGAGGAAAACTTTTGTTTGAGTCTTCAATTTAGCAGCAGAAAGGGAGCTCGAGCTGTTAGCTTTGGCAGCCAGTTATCAGAAAAAACAAATGACCAAAAGCAAAACTCAAGTTATTTTTGGGTCAGTGTGAGTCTGACTCTGCCCACTCATGATTCTCTGTCTTACTTTAAAAAAACACTCAGGGAGAACTCAAAGTTTACTGACTTCCTGTCTGAAGGAGCCATTCTGTCATCACCATGGCAACAACCCTCTGCAAGACAAACAGGACAGAACACATCTCTTAAAGGCACAGTATCATCACACTCATTATGTAATAATTGAGCAAAAGCAAAAGGATGCTTCTGCTGTCGATGTAATGTGCGATATTCCTTTACTTACCATGACAATGCATTGCGTATTTCTTTCAAATTAGCTAATATAATAAAGATAGCAGTATCATACATATCATGGTTTGCAAAAGCAGCCAAAAACATCTGGGAAAACATCATTGCCAAGTCAACCTCCCTCTGCTACCTTTTTGTTCTACCTTTTCCTTTACAATCACAACAATATGTATTTTTACAGTGATAAAATATTTGGCAAATTATATACATATATACACTGAATATGTCTTTTTAAAAAATTCACTTGTGGGACATGGGCATCACTGGCTGGCCAGCATTTTATTGTCCGTCCCTAGTTGCCCTTGAGAAGATGGGGATGTGCTGACCTTTTGAACCACTGCAGTCCACTTGCTGTGGGTTGACCCACAATACCATTAAGGAGGATATTCCAGGATTTTAACCCAGTGACAGTGAAGGAACGGCAATATGTTTCTAAGTCAGGATGGTGAGTGGCTTGGATGGAAACTTGCAGATAGTGTAGTTCCTATGTATCTGCTTCCCTTGTCGTGACTTTTTGTTATTGTTCCCAGCCCCCTAAATAACAGTTTGTTGAACAACATTTTAGTATAGTAAGAAGACAATCTTTGCTTAAATTTGCTACAATGAAAATCACTGGTAAGGAATGCACTTACAGTAAGTCATTTAAAAAAAGACTTGGAATATCTGTACTTATATAATGGATTTTATGTCTTCAGAAAGTCCCCAGACATTTTATAGCCAATGAAGTACTTTTGGAGTGTAGTCAATATTGGAGCTGGCTTAGCAATCTCTAGAAATGGAATTTGTAGAATGCCTATGTGTTTTTTTTAGGGCAAAGCCCTAGTTGCCTTTGAGAAGATGGGGATGTGCTGACCTCTTGAACCGCTGCAGTCCACCTGCTGTGGGTTGACCCATAATACCATTAAGGAGGTTTTCTCTTTGTGGAAAAGCCCAAGAGGGAAAAGACAATTCTGGATTTGGTGATGTGTAATAAAGCAGATTTGATTAGGGAGCTGAAGGTGAAGGAAACCCAAAGGGCCAATGACCAGAGTATGATAGAATTCATCCTGCAGTTTGAGAGGGAGAAGCTGGAGTGACAATTGAGTGTTACAATTGAGTAAAGGTAACTACAAAAATATTCAGAGGAGCTGACCAGAGTTGATTGAAAAGGAGATCGTGCAAGAAAGACTGTGGAGTAGCAATGGCAGGAGTTTCTGGGGATAATTTGGGAGACACAGCAGAAATTCATCTCAAGGAAGAAGAAACATATTAAGGGGAGGATGAGGCAACCATGGCTGACAAGGGAGGTCAGGGGCAGCATCACAGCAAAAGAAAAACCATACAATGTGGTGAGCACGAGTGGGAAGGTAAAGGATTGGGAACCTTTAAAAGCCAGCAGAGGATAATTTAAAAAAAGGGGAAATGAAGATGAAATATAAGAGTAAGCGAGCTCATAATATAAAAAAAAGATTGTAAGAGTTCTTTTCTAGATATCTAAAAAGCAAGGGAGAGGCAAGAATGAACATTGGACCACTAGAAAATGAGGCTGGTGGAGTAATAATGGGGAACAAAGAAATGCAGAGGAACTGAATAGATACTTTGCATCAGTTTTCACAGCGGAAGGTACCAACAATGTATCAGATTTCAAGAGATCAAGGGTGGAAGTGAGTGCAGTGGCCATCACTAAGGAGAAGCTTAAAAGTTTGAAGGTGGATAAATCACCCAGACCTGATGGATTACACCCCAGCGTTCTGAAGGAGATAGGTTTGTTCAGGAATTTCTGGAGTCAGGGAGGGTCATAGAGGGCTGGAAAATAACTGTTAAGAAGGGAGGGAGGCAGGAGACAGGAAACTATAGGCCAGTTATCCTGACCGCAGTTGTTGGTAAGATTTTACAGTCCGTCATTGTGGATGAGATTGCTGAGTACTTGGAAGTGCATAGTAAAATAGGGTTGAGTCAGCATGATTTTGTCAAGGAGAGATCGTGCCTGACAAATCTGTTAGAATTCTTGAAGGAGGCAGTGAGCAAATTAGACAAACGAGAGCCAGTGGATGTGATCTGTTTTGATTTCTAAAGGCCTCTGACAAGATGCTACACAGGAGGCTACTAAATAAGATAAGAGCCCAAGGTGTTGGGGTAAGGTATTGGTGTGGACCAACCAGGTCGTACCCACTACCTGTGCTCACCTATCATTGCCTACTTTGGATAGAGGTTTAGCTGACGGGCAGAAGGCAGAGAATGGGATGAATGCATGTTTTTCAGGATGGTAGCTGGTGACAAGTGGAACTCTACAGGGGTCATTGTTGGGACCACAACTATTCACGTTATACATTAATAATCTGGATGAAGGAAATGAGGGCATTGTTGCTAAGTTTGCAGTTGATACAAAAATAGGTAGAGTGAAGGTAATGTTGAGGAAGGACATGGACAGGCTAGAAGAGTGGGCAAAGAAATGGCTGATGGAATACAATGTGAGTAAGTGTGAGGTTAAGCACAGTAGAAGGAAGAATAGAGATCTAGCCTATTTTCTAAATGGGGAAAGGCTTCAGAAATCTGAAGTGCAAAGGGACTTGGGAGTCCTAGAACATAGAGAACATAGAACATAGAACAATACAGCACAGAACAGGCCCTTCGGCCCACGATGTTGTGCCGAACATTTGTCCTAGCTTAAGCACCCATCCATGTACCTATCCAATTGCCGCTTAAAGGTCACCAAAGATTCTGACTCTACCACTCCCACAGGCAGCACATTCCATGCCCCCATCACTCTCTGGGTAAAGAACCCACCCCTGACATCTCCCCTATACCTTCCACCCTTCACCTTAAATTTATGTCCCCTTGTAACACTCTGTTGTACCCGGGGAAAAAGTTTCTGACTGTCTACTCTATCTATTCCTCTGATCACCTTATAAACTTCTATCAAGTCACCCCTCATCCTTCGCCGTTCCAACGAGAAAAGGCCCAGCACTCTCAACCTATCCTCGTACGACCTATTCTCCATTCCAGGCAACATCGTGGTAAATCTTCTCTGCACCCTCTCCAAAGTTTCCACATCTTTCCTAAAGTGAGGCAACCAGAACTGCACACAGTACTCCAAATGTGGCCTTACCAAGGTCCTGTACAGCTGCAACATCACCTCACAACTCTTGAATTCAATCCCTCTGCTAATGAACGCTAATACACCATAGGCCTTCTTACAAGCTCTATCCACCTGAGTGGCAACTTTCAAAGATCTATGAACATAGACTCCAAGATCCCTCTGTTCCTCCCCCTCACTAAGAACCCTACCGTTAACCCTGTATTCCGCATTCTTATTTGTCTTTCCAAAATGGACAACCTCACACTTGGCAAGGTTGAACTCCATCTGCCACTCCTCAGCCCAGCTCTGCATCATATCTAAGTCCCTTTGCAGCCGACAAGAGCCCTCTTCACTATCCACAACTCCACCAATCTTCATATCATCTGCAAATTTACTGACCCACCCTTCGACTCCCTCATCCAAGTCATTAATAAAAATTACGAACAGCAGAGGACCCAGAACTGATCCCTGCAGAACTCCACTTGTAACTGGGCTCCAGGCTGAATATTTACCATCTACCACCACTCTCTGACTTCGACCGGTTAGCCAGTTTTCTATCCAATTGGCCAAATTTCCCTCTATCCCATGCCTCCTGACTTTCTGCATAAGCCTACCATGGGGAACCTTATCAAATGCCTTACTAAAATCCATGTATACTACATCCACTGCTCTACCCTCATCCACATGCTTGGTCACCTCCTCAAAGAATTCAATCAGACTTGTAAGGCAAGACCTACCCTTCACAAATCCGTGCTGCCTGTCCCTAATCAAGCAGTGCCTTTCCAGATACTCATAAATCCTATCCCTCAGTACCCTTTCCATTATTTTACCTACCACCGAAGTAAGACTAACTGGCCTGTAATTCCCGGGGTTATCCCTATTCCCTTTTTTGAACAGGGGCACAACATTCGCTACTCTCCAGTCCCCTGGTACCACCCCCGTTGACAGTGAAAATGAAAAGATCATTGCCAACAGTACTGCAATTTCCTCTCTTGCTTCCCACATAATCCTAGGATATATCCCATCAGGCCCGGGGGACTTGTCTATCCTCAAGTTGTTCAAAATGTCCAACACATCTTCCTTCCTAACAAGTATCTCCTCTAGCTTACCAGTCCGTTTCACACTCTCCTCTTCAACAATACGGTCCCTCTCATTCGTAAATACTGAAGAAAAGTATTCATTCAAGACCTCTCCTATCTCTTCCGACTCAATACACAGTCTCCCACTACTGTCCTTGATTGGACCTACCCTCGTTCTCGTCATTCTCATGTTTCTCACATACGCATAAAATGCCTTTGGGTTATCCTTGATCCTATCCGCCAAAGATTTTTCATGCCCTCTCTTAGCTCTCCTAATCCCTTTCTTCAGGTCCCTTCTGGCTATCCTGTATCCCTCCACTGCTCTGTCTGAACCCTGTTTCCTCAACCTTATGTAAGCCTCCTTCTTTCTCTTTACAAGACATTCAACATCCCTCGTCAACCAAGGTTCCCTCACACGACCATTTCTTTCCTGCCTGACAGATACATACATATCAAGGACACGTCGTATCTATTCCTTGAAAAAGTTCCACATTTCCACGACATCCTACCCTGACAGCCTATGCTCCCAACTTATGCTCCTCAGATCCTGTCTTACAGCATCGTAATTACCCTTCCCCCAATTGTAAAACCTACACTGTTGCACGCACCTATCTCTCTCCATAACCAAGGTGAAAGTCACAGAATTGTGGTCACCATCACCAAAATGTTCACCCACTAACAAGCCCATCACTTGTCCCGGTTCATTGCCGAGTACCAAATCCAAAATGGCCTCCCCTCTGGTCGGACAATCTACATACTGAGTTAGAAAAGCTTCCTGGACACACTGCACAAACACCGCCCCATCCAATCTACTTGATCTAAAGAGCTTCCAATCAATATTTGGGAAATTGAAATCGCCCATGACTACGACCCTGTGGCTTCTGCACCTTTCCAAAATCTGTTTCCCAATCTGTTTATCCACATCTCTGCTGCTATTGGGGGGCCTATAGTAAACACCCAACAAGGTGACTGCACCTTTCCTATTTCTGACTTCAGCCCATACTACCTATAAAGGCAGATCCCCCTCGAATTGCCTTTCTGCAGCCGTTATACCATTTCTAATTAGCAACGCCACCCCCCCTCCTTTTTTACCACCCTCCCTAATCCTACTGAAACATCTGTAACCAGGAACCTCCAACAACCATTCCTGTCCCTCTTCCATCCACGTTTCCGTGATGGCCACAACATCGTAGTCCCAGGTACCGATCCACGCCTTAAGTTCACCCACCTTATTTCTGATACTCCTTGCGTTGAAGTATACGCACTTGAACCCATCTCTGTGTCCGCAAGTATTCCCTGTCAATGCTACCTTCTTCACAGCCTCCCTACATTCTTGGACATCCTGCCAAACAGCTAGCCTACTTGCTGGACTACAAGTCCGGATCCCATCCCCCTGCCAAATTAGTTTAAACCCCCCCGAAGATTGCTAGCAAACCTACCCCCCAGGATATTGGTGCCCTTCTGGTTCAGGTGCAACCTGTCCTGCTTGTACAGGTCCCACCTTCCCCAGAATGCAGTCCAATTGTCCAAATACCCGAAGCCCTCCCTCCTATACCATCCTTGCAGCTACGTGTTCAACTGCACTCTCTCCCTATTCCTTGCCTCACTGTCATGTGGCACCGGCAACAACCCAGAGATGACGACTCTGTCTGTCCTAGCTTTTAGCTTCCAGCCTAACTCCCTGAGCTCTTGAATGACCTCCCCACCCCTCTTCCTACCTATGTCGTTGGTGCCAACGTGCACCACGACTTCTGGCTGCACACCCTCCCCCTTAAGGATTCTGAAGACACGGTCCGAGACGTCTCGGATCCTGGCACCCGGGAGGCAACAAACCATCTGAGAGTCTCGCCCATGCCCACAGAACCGCCTGTCCGTCCCTCTAACTAGAGAGTCTCCAGTAACTAGCGCTCTCCTCCTCTCCCCCTTTCCCTCTGAGTCTCAGAGCCAGACCTCACGCCACAGACCCGGTCACAGCAGCTTACCCCTGCTAGGCTGTCCCCCCCACCAGTATCCAAAGCGGTATACTTATTGTTTAGGGGAATGACTACAGGGGATCCCTGCACTGCCTGCTTCCTCTCCTTCCCACCTCTAACTGTTACCCAGCTACCTCTGTTCTCTGGCGTAACTATGTCCCTGTAGCTTCTATCTATCACCTTCTCAGCCTCTTGAATAATCCTCAGTTCATCCAACTCCAGTTCCAGTTCCCTAACTCGTTCTGTGAGGAGCAGGATCTGACTGCATTTCCTGCAGATGAAGTCGGCAGGAGTATCGGTGGTCACCCCTACCTGAAACATCCTGCAGGAGGAACATTCCACTGCCTGCACTGCCATTACTCTACACTTCGTCTCCAAAGCAGAAAGGTGGCAAATGGAGTTCAATGTAGCTAAGTGTGAGGTGATTCACTTTGGTAAGAGTAACAAAAAGATGGGGTACTGGGCTAATGGTCGGATACTTGGTAGTGTGGATGAGCAGAGGGATCTTGGTGTCCATGTACACAGATCTTTGAAAGTTGCCACCCAGGTAAATAGTGTGGTGAAGAAGGCATATGGCGTACTGGCTTTTATTGGTAGAGGAATTGAGTTCCGGAGTACTGAGGTCATGTTGCAGTTGTATAAGACTCTGGTGCGGCCGCATCTGGAGTATTGTGTGCAGTTTTGGTCGCCATACTATAGGAAGGATGTGGAGGCACTGGAACGGGTGCAGAGAAGGTTTACCAGGATGTTGCCTGGTATGGTAGAAAGATCGTATGAGGAAAGGCTGAGGCACTTGAGGTTGTTTTCATTGGAGAAAAGAAGGTTTAGGGGTGACTTGATAGAGGTGTACAAGATGATTAGGGGTTTAGATAGGGTCGACAGTGAGAATCTTTTTCCACGTATGGAGTCAGCTATTACAAGGGGACATAGCTTTAAATTAAGGGGGGATAGGTATAGGACAGATGTTAGGGGTAGGTTCTTTACTCAGCGAGTCGTGAGTTCATGGAATGCCCTGCCAGTAGCAGTGGTGGACTCTCCCTCATTATGGGCATTTAAGCGGGCATTGGATAGGCATATGGAGGATAGTGGGCAAGTGTAGGTTAGGTGGGCTTGGATCGGCGCAACATCGAGGGCCGAAGGGCCTGTACTGCGCTGTATTCTTCTATGTTCTAACACTGAGTAGCTTACCTGTGAACTTTAAAGTTAGGTTAGAGGAGGAGGATGGGAGCGAGGCCCTACTGTGTAGGGCCTGGGGACTAGAACACACCCACTCAAATATCAATCACTTACCTTCCCAACCAGCTCTGCGCTCCAACCTCACCTCCGCCCACCTCGCGCCGCTCTCTGTTGAGAAAAGACCGTTGGCGTCGAGGTAAGTTCTTTATATATCACTTACCTTCCCGACCAGCTCTGCGCTCCAACCTCACTTCCGCCCAGCTCGCGCCGCCTTTAAGATTCTCTTAAAGTTGACTTGCAGGTTAAGTTGGTGGTTAGGGAGGCAAATGCAATGTTGGCATTTATTTCAAGAGAGCTGGAAATCAAGGGCAGAGATGTACAGCTCAAGTCACACTGCATTTGGAATATTGTGAGCAGTTTTGAGCCCTGTATCTAAGGAATTGTGTTGGCATTGAAGGGGGTCCAGATTTACAAAAATGATCCCTGCAATGAAGGGCTTGTCATATGAGGCATGGTGAGGACTCGAGGTTTCTATTTGATGGAGTTTAGAAGGATGGGGGGGGGGTGGGGGGGGGGAATCTGATTAAAACTTACAAAATACCGAGAAACCTGGATAGAGTGGATATGGAGAAGATGTTTCCACTAGTGGGAGAGACTAGATCACAACAGCACAGCCTCAGAGAGAAGGGATGACCCTTGAGAACTGAGATGAGGAGGAATGTCTTCAGCCAGAGGGTGATGAATCTATGGAACTCGTTATCACAGAGGGCTGTGGAGACCAAGTCATTGAGTGTATTTTGGACAGCGATACATAGGTTCTTGATTAGAATGGAGATTAAGAGTTATGGAAAGAAGGTAGGGTTTGAGAAACATATCAGCCATGATTGAATGGCAGAGCTGACTTGATGAGCTGAATGATCTAATTCTACTTCTCCATCTTATGATCTTATGGTCCTGCTTCTCTGTGTTCAAGTCAAGAAAATATCATGTTCTTGTACCCAATCATCAATTTCATTTTATCTTTATGTAGCCATAAGTGGTTCGAGACTATCATAAAATTAAAAGAAAATCAGGGAGCAGTGTTTGTGGAGAGCAATAGAGATAGGTCAGTATGCTGTGCTTTTTTGTATGCTGGCATTAATGCAAAACTGAAACAGGAAAGGAATGATGATGACCGTTTTGTTGTCAAACCCCCACTTTGGTGAGTTGCCTGCCTCTTTCCGTAAGTTCAATAATGGCAGAACTCAGAATTGAGAAGAAATTAGAAGCAAATGTTAATACTCTACACAGGCTATCAGGGAAAGGGGCATAGGACCCCTGGTATCAACAAAGCCCCCAAAACACATTGATGTATTGTACTTGTCATGTAACAATTTGAACACATCTGAAAAGCTCTCAGCCTCCCAGTTAAAAGTGCTGAGGCTAGAATTATTCACAGACAAATGGAGTTCTCTCAACTGGAGGATAGCTCTTTTTTTTAAATGCTGATTCTAAAGGGTTTCACCAGAAGACTGTCTTGTAGGCTTTTAACGTTTTGTTACATTTATTTCTTGCATTTATTTAGTACCAATTTTGTCTTCCAGTCATTTCTTGCCATTCAGAGAGTGGGCGAGCAACCATATTTTATCCCAAAAAAGTAAAGGCTAAATAGTGAGTACTAACTATACCTTAGTACGGCCATTTTGCCTCTAATATTTTTCTTACCCAAGCAGATTCTTAATCTAGGTTTAAGTAAAAATGCTGCACACAAATACCCGAAAACAAAGCTGTTCACTGAACAGAAGAAAGCATTTTAGCTAGTTCAGTGCAAATGATGTTTGTAGATAAGCCTTTGTTACTTCCAATGATCCCATGACTAGCCTTCCATTTCACGCACGCACTAACTAAAGTTCATCCAAATATCTGTTGCTCAACATATAACTTGCATCAAATCCCTTTCATCAAGTAGCTCATTATTTTGTAATATCTGCTGTCTTTTCAATATTTCAATTCCAAAATTGTCCACTACATTTTCAACTCCTGTTCACTGCCTTGCCTCTTCCTATCTCTGTATCCAGAGGGAGGGGAGAGGAAATTTGTGATCTGTCCACTGAAAGGCTTCAACAGGGCAGCTAATAATTAACCACATTCCTGTTACTCACATGTCGGCCAAATCAGATAAGGACGGTAGATTTTCTTCTCTAAAGGTCATGAGTAAACCAGATGCGTTTTAACAACAATGACAATAGTTTCATGGCTACCATTCTTAAAAGGAGTTTTTAATCTCAAATGTGTTAGTTCAATTTAAATTTCACCAACTTTGATGGAGGAATTTGAAATTAAGTCATTGAAACATTAAAGTAAAACAAACAACTGTGGATACTGGAGATCTGAAACAAAAACAGAAATTGCTGTTCTGGCAGGCCTGATGAAGAGTCACCAGACAAAACATCAATTCTGCTTTCTTCCCACAGATGTTGCCAGAATTGCTGAGTTTCACCAGCAATTTCTGTTATAGTTTCATTAAAACATTAACTTGGGCCTCTGGTTTACTAGTTCAGTGACATTATCACTATGGCATTGCCTCCGCGTAAGAACTTTTTAAAAAAATCAGAATATATATACAAATATAAGAAAGTAAATATCTGAGTGTACTTTTATTGTTAAGTTTGAGACTTTGAGAGGAATAAGAGTTTGGAAATGCAAATACAGCTCATGGGGATTGATTTTAGGCTGAATCATTTCCAAATCAAGGATGGTCTTGCATTTCTTTAAAAAACTTTAGATTGTACGTGGGTCCCTTCAAGCCAGAATGTGTTCGCTTCGGATTTAGAAGAATGGTAGCTTGTTAAGGAGATGGTCTGAGCTTTGTAATTCTCTCTTCAACTGGAGGATCTGTGACTCTTGTATTTATTTCATGGAGAACTTTGGGGATGTACACCTATTCTTTATTGCTGTTGGTGTGCTTCTTGATATAGCAGACAACTGTTTCTTTGCTGTACCATGGATATTTGTACATCAATTGTCTCTTCTTAGTGATATTCTCAGTGGAGTTGTTTATAGCACATGAAATTTGCCTCTCATTCTGCCTGTTGATCTGTGCTGATGTGGATAGGCTTACTATTGCACCTCTTGAATATTTTGGGCTTTCCCATTTCTCAGCAATTGAATTGATGGTGAAATAGTTTGTTTATTTCCTCAATTGTGTTTCCTGGATATTCATTGTGCTTGATGTAATACCCTTTACTATTATTGGGGATTTTTCTTTGGAAAGTGGAGAGGTCAGACATTTTTCTTGACTTTGTCCCTTTTTAAACACCTCAGCCCCTAATGACTTGAATTTGGAGTGGATATTGTTTACTGCGCTGTGTGTCAATCTGACTCAGTTTAGTTTCAGATGTTTCCATTTTCTATCTGTCACTACATATTCTTTTGTGTGGCTTAGATGGTGCAGTTGCTGCCTCTTCACTTACAGTTCATCCCAAATCTATTTTATTGTTTGAGAATTGAACTTCCAGTTTTGAAAGGATTGGACAGCATTTCAGCCACACACTATAGCCACAGCTTTCCCTTTCAGTTACAGCGTGAAACAATTCTTTTAAGCTAATATAACTAACCTCAGGAGATTCTCCATTTGGTTTGAGTTCTACGGTGAGCTTATGGAGTCTAGCAAGATATTCTACCAGTTTCTTCTTGACCATTCGTTAATTAAGCTCTTCCACCTTTTTCAAGAGATTGAGCCGAGTGAACTTTCTTGTGCAGTTTTCCCACATTTGCCTCATTAACTTGGCACCATTCCTATGGCACTCCCCAGTAAGAAGAATAAGAAGTGATCTTTGTTGAAACACATAGAATTTTTCAGGGGCTTAGCAGGGTAAATACTAAGAGGATGTTTCCCCTCATGGGAGAGTCTAGGACCAGAGGGCATAGACCAAGAATAAAGGATGCCAATTTAAGACTAAGATAAGGAAGAATTTCTTCTCTCAGAGGGTTGTGAATCTCCAGAACTCCTTATCACAAGAGACCAGTGGGGGCAAAATCCTTGTATCTATTTAAAGCTGACATAACTAGATTGTTGGGAAAAGTGAGGACTGCAGATGCTGGAGATTAGAGTCGAGAGTGTGGTGCTGGAAAAGCACAGCAGGCCAGGCAGCATCTGAGGAGCAGGAGAATTGACGTTTCAGGCAGAAGCCCTTCATCAGGTTTATTGGTCAGGAGGGGAATCAAGGGTTATGGGGAAAACTCAGGAAAATAGACATGAGGAATGTAAGAACAATCATGATCAAATTGAATGGTGGAGCAGGCTTGATGGGCTGAACAGCCTACTCCTGTTGCCATTTCTTATGGTCTTACAGTTTATATTCTTCCACCCGCCACAGGTGGAAGTATTCACCACAGCCAGAATCTCCCTGGGTTCCGGGTGCTGCAGCTGTCTTTTAATACTGCTGTGCTCCAAATAAAGCACTGGTGGTTTGTAGCTGCCCAGCATGTCTCCTGTCTCCAGACATGTCTCTTGGATAAAAACTAGTATCTTGCTTTGCCGATGGAGGTCTACAGTTCCTGGTGGACTGGGTGACGCTGAATGGGGATGTTGTGGATAATACTGGCAGTTACTATACATAGGGTCTGCCATGAGATATTGGTGTTTATGATAGAGGGTTGGAAGAATGTGTGGTGAGCTGGTGTCACCTGGTTAGCACGTTGACATTCATGTTGGAAATTGCCACTGCCTCGTTTCTGTCTGATGGTGGGAAAATGGGAAGTTATTTAACAATGAAGTGAGAGGATGCACAAATGAAGATACCTGCAAATATGTCTCTTGCTGTTCAATAGTGAGAGTCTCATCTCACTGTTGAACATTCATTTGTAAAATTGGGCTTCTTGCTCTCAATGTTGGGCATCTCCTTACTGCTAATCTCATACAATTCTCCCCACATTCTTGCCAATGCTCACATTATTCAGGGGCTGGGAAGATTTCCACCCAGCACTCTGAGGATTGTTTACACATTTTAGGTTCTGTTAGAAGGTCTGCTGTGTATCAATGTAAACCAAGGAATTTTGTTGACTGTCTGACAATATGTTTTTAACATCCCCTTGCTTACTATCGATCCAGCCTTTGTCAACTGAGCTAAACTATTGAGAGGCCTCTCAATAGACCAGTGCTTCAAGGAACAAAGGTAGTGAACATTGTCTTATGTTTACTTGCATGATTTAAACTGTCAATCATGTCTTTTACCTGTAGATTAACTTGCTTGCTTGCTGTTCAAGCATGATAGGCTTCATTAGCACATTGTCATATTAATGATAACGGTTAAATAATCAATCACTCATCAGGATTGATTAACTCTTGGCTTAGTAGATTCAAAACAGTTTTACACAGTTTATTTCAATCATTGCCAGTTATGAAGCAGTTCTTGTAGCAAACCAATTGATCTCTTTGTGTGCAGCTTGCAGACACAAATTACACTGACAGACCGGCAGAGTCACAAAATTGTATACCCAAAACACATGCTGTCCTTAAGACAAAATCACTTAAAGACAAGATACACATACAACACGGAGAACTTTTTGCCTTTGGAATTGTCCACTTGAATCACTAACATACAATTGAACAATTGGATTAGGCAGACATCTGAAGGGGAACACCTCTGACAATGTGATACTTTCTTAATATCTGACTAGGGATTCAACCTAGATGATGTATTCAAGTCCCGAGATTGAGACACGATCTTCCAAATTTCAGACTCAGAGGTGAAATCACCACAATAAAACAAATATATCATTTTTTGGATTCAAATATTTGATAGTATCCTATGGTGGCACTTTATAAGATGAGGAGGCAATAATTACCTTGTTTTAAAGTTAGTTCCTAGAATTTTCTTGAATCAAAGATTTCAAAACAGCATTGGTAAAGCATTTGATTTAATGCAAAATATTGAAAATTTTGCAAGAATCTTCTTTTCTTCCATGTCTTTTCAAGACTGGATGTCATCAGGCTCATCTCCATTTGCATGTATGTACATAAAACTTTAACAATGAGAAAAGATCATATCCAGTCTTTCTCGTCATTTGACCCCATGTTCAATAGGCAGACCCTTTTTTATTTCTCTCTTTTTCCAAAAGGAACTTGTTTATAGGTCATTATTTCAAACATGATATTTAGTTGTGAAGCACTTCAACTGTGCCTTTCTATTCCTTCATTAAGATATATAAATCTGAATTGGATACTTGCATAAATTATGTTAGAGTGACAGTTTCTTGAACTAATGAGGATGTCCCTTATTTTCATTTGGTCCAGGTCAAAGAATTTTGTAAATGCTGTGCCATGGGATCTTGAACATCACCTGAACTATGGAACAGGCAGATGGAGACTTGGTTAAATGAATCAACCATTAACTACCTTTATGATATTGAAACTTTGAATAATGTTTTCCAACCCTCATCCTTATATCAGACTTTTCATAGAAATTAGTTGCACCTGACAAGTGCTCTGCTTAGTTGAGGTTGTAGAAAGGTTAGGGAGGCCCTGGAGAAGGTTGTCACAAAGCTGGATATGTGCATTTTGGTTAAATGGAGTGGGAGAAAGTTCTTAGTGAGTATTGACACTGGCATAAGACCAATTGAACCAAGTGGCCTATTTCCGTGAGCAGATGTCCATCTTGGATTGGTGGGTGGATGAGCTTCATTCGGTGAGAGTCCAAAAAACATGAGTCTCTCAGGCACCTTAAAAGGTGGATCAACTTTTCTGACTACAAGTGGAGGGAGCTTCTTTGAATGTTTTTGCATTTTATTAAAACCAAAACTTTCCTGAACTAAGTGGTCACTCCCAAATCAAACATCCATCCCTTCAATTGTAAACCGTAGGTGTGTACTTGCTAACCTTCACTATTTCCTGCACTTTGGGGTAAGTAATATGTGCTTTGTTCTTACAACATACAGCTTTAATCAATTCCTGCTTTGCTTTAGGTCATAAGGTCTCTAGGTAGCTAAGGGGAGGAAGGATGTCTCCAGCTGAAGGGTGGGTTGAAGCAAAAGTATCAAAGAGGAGGGAAGGCCAGGGCTGCAGGGGTGGGGTAATGTCTGTCTGGTGATGGAAGGTGACCTTTCAGCAAATTCTGTCCAGATTTGGGATGTTTTGGGTGACGACTAGCAAGGCAGT